>NW_028143451.1:0-90000 GCF_977018435.1 Lepisma saccharinum | reverse complement strand
TGCTAAACTACACGAGAGCCTCTACATGCTTTGACCTACTTTAGAGTAGACCCAAATAGAGAGTTCTGCGCACGAAAGTGGAGCTCGGAGTGGGGTTCGGTGGAGCTCGCCTTAATGGTTTTTTCTTGTAAGGCATAAGCTCCATTTTCTCGCAGTGTTGCCAACACCTCACTCGATCACGATCTTACGTGATATAACTTAACCTATCTTACGATTTTTTTTACGATCTTCAGTGATATAACTTAACCTATCATTTTTTTTTATTTGCACACCGAACTGTAGTAGACTCAAATGGAGAGAGTTCACCAACCGAAAGTGTGGGCTCGACTTAATGGTTTGCTCTTGTAAGACACAAGCCTTATTTTCTAGCAGTGTTGCCAACATCTTACTCGATCACGATCTTACGTGATATAACTTAACCTATCTTACGATTTTTTTTTACGATCTTCAGTGACCTATGATTTTTTTTATTTGCACACCGAACTAACTTACATTATATTTTATATAACCTTGTTGATTTTTTTTTAGTATGTGGCAATTTTTTTTAGGATTTTTTTTTTTAAAACTGCTCCGTGACCCTCTCGTTCTTCACGTCGTGGACGAAGGACTTCTCTGCGACCAGGATGACGCTGCATAGAGTATCGGCAGGCAGCGCGTCGTGGAACTCGCAGACGACCTTGATGTTGGTTCGATCGTGCGAGAATTCAATGCGAATGCCCGGGATGAAATGGAGCAAGCAGCACGCTTCGTTCTCCTGCTGGTCGATCTTGTCGAGGATCAAGCTGAATCCCAACTTCGGAGAAACGACCGCTTTCACGGTGTTGTTGTTCGCCTCGGTTCCAAATAATTGCCTGGTTCCGAAATTGCGATCTTTCATGTGAAAGTAAGAAAAAAGCGTTCGCACGACTTCGACCCACGGCGAGGGGATCTTTACCCAGTTCACGCGCTCGATACGCTCCCGAACGAACGCGGAATCCTTTTTGGGGAAGTAGCGTTCTTTGCTGGCATCCAGGTTGAGAGAATCGATGTACGTGGCCCAAGATCACACGTTGTGGTGCTGGTGCTGCTGTTGCTGCTCGCCGCTCCCCTCTACGATCTGGTGGAAACGAAAATTATCGGGCAGGATGGTCCGTTCGAAGGTTTTGTACTGGGTCGATATTCTCTTCTCCGTCCTCAGGAGGCGTAGAAATTGAGTTTTGAACGTGTCAGTTTCGGTCACGTCCTGGTACAAATGTTTCAGGACGTTCAACTTGTTTTCCAGAACCGTATAGTGCAACACCAGATAATTGATGTTGCAGTGTATGATGAAAAAAGTCGGGATGATGCAGCAGAATCGATAGATCAGACCCCAGCCGAGAAAGTAATGCGTGTGGAAACGATGCTGGGTCGTCCACGTGAATTCGTTCAGAACGTGGCCGTCGCAGACGGTGTTCGGAAAAATCGTTCGCAAGTACAGGGCCGGATCCTTTCCGAAAACCTTCTCGAAAACGTGTCGCCAAGCCAGAGCGTTGATGCAGTCGCTCTTGAAACTGGCCAGCTGGGGGCTGACAGATCGAGCTTCCTTCCAAGATCGAATTGAGTCGCGTGCCTTTCCACGAACTCCAAGTAAGCCTTCGCCGTGGGCCACACGATGCTCGTGACGATCTGTTCGACCGAGTCGGTGGTTCGATATCCCGTGTTGAAGTATTCGCCCCATGCTTTCTTCAAGATTGTGAGTAAAAAATTTCTCTCTCGCACGTCTATGGCGGTCCTCAACCCTTTGAATTGCACCTCGTCGCTGTCGGCCAGCTGCACGACGTATTTTTTCTTGGTCAGCGCGAAAAAGTTTTTCAGCACGAATTCAACCTTCACCCGCAAGTTCGGGAACCAACCGCTCGTGCAGGTGATCGATCAAGTGAGCCTTATGACGTTTGTCCATGAGGATGAAAAGCGAATCCGTGTCCATGTACATCATGCGCGGACGCTGGGGTTCGAGGGGAAATTTTCAACCACGTCGCGTGATTTTAATAAGATGGTTCGTGAGAGAAAAGTAACAAGAGAAGCGCAAGCGGGATTCTTCGAAACGAACGAGCCCCACGTTTTCCCGTACGGCCTTCGAACGTAAAATTGGTTCACGTGAGATCGAATCTCTTCGGGAATGTCTTTCAGCTCGTACATCTGACCGTACATGCTGTTCATCATCAACTTCGCAGTATTCTGTGTCCCCCAAGATATTTTATATAAAATAACATACCTGAAATTCTATTTACAGTATAGATTGAATTCTTGAGTTTTGTATTCACACCCAAGAAATTCTATATTAAATAACATACCTGAAAATTGTATCGCCATATACTAGATTTTTTTGGTTTGTGTGATCTAAGAAAGCATAATGGCATCCACCACCAGTTTCAATCGTAAAAATGATAAAACTGAATGTGTTACTTGTGGGAAGCTACTCTCAAGGAACAATTTATCGGTACACAGGGCAAGATGTAACGAAACAGCTTCGAGAATTAATCGTTCGTTACCTTCTAAGCCTTGTGCTCGATGCGGAAAGATGATCAGCATACCAAATTTAAGTAAACACCTGAAAATTTGCAAACCATCGACCGAACGAGGAACATTGAAAAGAAAAATCGATGATCCAGAAACGGAAGCTTCCACTTCCAAACAAGTTAAATTATCTAATGAACGCAAACCAATTAGATCTGCATTCAACCGTCATATTCAGGATTTCTCTTTTACTTCGGAACCAGGCTGCGACATTCTTAGTTTCTTGCGTGAAACGAAAACATCCGTGATAAATATTCTAAAAAATAAATTGGAAAATAATTCCATAAAAGTATACGTTGATCTATTTTCCGAATACGAAAAAGTCGATGGTACAACAAGAGTCTTTTATCATCGAACAAAAAACCAGGCTCTTCATTTGGTGGACGTCGATAATTTGGACGAATTTTATTCCGATCTTTCAAATGAACTGGTTAAGAAACACGACGATTTCGAGGTTAAAGGGTCGGGATGATCTCTGTGTGGTAGTCCTCACACGTTAACCGTTTACGTGAACCGATTCTCGCCTCTTCGCGCTTCCAGCTACGTTCCTCTTCCACCGAACATTCAACACAAGAGGGCTGTGTTAAATATACAGAACAGCGATAACAAGTGTTTTCTTTGGTGTGTGTTGGCGGAACTTCACCCGATTCATTGGTTAAATCATCCAGAACGGGTTTATCATTACAAGCAGCATGAACCTGAACTGGAAAATGCAATGGCTGGCATCGAATACCCGGTGACCATTTCTGATATATCAAAATTCGAAACACGAGCACGAGATGCAGAAGAAAAACGCTTAATCCTCAACGTGTATTCCTATACGTTGGATAAACATGTCGTGCATCCCGTCAGGAGAATCGATGTCGACGATGACGATGCTCGTTTGATTAATCTTCTTCTAATTTCAAACGACAGTGTTCATCACTACACGCTAATTCGTTCACTATCACGTTTGGTCAGAAGTCAAACTACCAAGTATGCAAACAACATCGAAGTTTGCCCGAGATGCCTAACCACGTTCAACGATAAAAAACGAGTCGATTATCGAAATTACACAGGACGTCAGATTGCTATCGAGAAACTTGCCGAACATAAAATTTACTGCGGCGACAACAGACCGACTTGCATGTTGATGCCGAAATCAAAAGAGGTCGAAGAATTTAGGATGCATAAGGCATTTTTTGAGCATCCCGCAATCATCATTGCTGATTTTGAGTCTTTTCTCAAACCGTTGTCGTACTGCGAACCAGACCCCGAACTTTCATCCAAAACACCGTATCAGTTGCACGAAGCCTCGAGTTTCGGATATGTTGTCGTGCGACAGGATAGGATAGATGAACCGTTTGTTTACCGAGGACCAGACGTAATCAAACATTTCTTTGAAAAGATGGTTGAAGAGGTTGAGACCATTGGCAGCCTCTTACGCGAATCGAAACCAATGCTTCCATTATCCAGCGATGAACTTCAATCTCACAATAACATTGAAACGTGTCCGGTGTACGATCAACGTTTCACCGACGAGAACCGGAAAGTATTTCACCATAATCACTTCACCGGAAACTACATCGGTGGAATCTGTAACACGTGTAATCTAAAGATCCAAAAACCTACCTTTGTCCCCATATACCTTCATAATGGCAGCGGTTACGACTTCCATCTCTTAATTCGGAATCTTGGATATGATAGACAAAAAATAAATATTCTAGCAGAGAATGAAGAAAGGTACATCAGTGTCAGCAAGCGAGTATTGATTCCGGGAACAAAGGAAACTGTGGAGATGAGATTTTTAGATTCTTACAGATTTTATCTGCCAGCCTGGACGCTCTTGCAAGCAAACTTTCGCCTGAACAATTTAGAATAACGAGAGCTAGTTTTCCCACCGTAGACATAGAAATGATTAGACGTAAAGGTATTTATCCTTACGAATATGTTAGTGATAATTCTAAATTTAACGACGACACTCTTCCGCCTCAAAAAGAATTTTACAGTCGACTCAGAGAGAAAGGAATCACGGACGATGAATACGAACACGCGCAACGGATGTGGGACAAATTAGGATGTAGGACACTCGGCGATTATCACGATGCCTACTTAAAACTGGACGTGACGATACTCGCGGATGTTTTTCAAGCATTCAGGAAAACGTCGGCGAATATTTACAAATTAGATCCTGCATATTTTTACGGTCTCTCGGGCTTAGCGTGGTCTGCCATGTTATTACAGACAAAAATAAAACTCGAATTGATACCGGACGTGGACATGTTATATTTTATCGAGAGGGGGATACGAGGTGGAATGGTGCAATGCGTACAGAGACATGCAAAAGCAAATAACGTTCACATGACAGAAGAATACGATCCTAACGAACAATCGAAAAACATATTTTATGTGGATGCAAATAATTTATACGGACATGCTATGATACAAAAACTTCCTTACGGCGGGTTCGAATGGGTGGATACCACTTCCATTAACATTAATAATTTCAACGACTGTGAATTTGGCTTGTTTATAGAGGTGGACCTCGAATTCCCCGACCATCTACACGATTACTTCAAGGATCTGCCTCCTGCACCCGAACTAAAATGTTCGCCCGATTCAAATCAAAGTAAGCTTCTGTTAACATTGGATAGGAAAGAGAGATACGTTCTCCATTACAAAAATCTTCAATTCTTAATTGAGAAGGGAGTTCAAGTAATAAATGTGAGAAGAATAATGAAATTCAAACATTCCGAGTGGTTAAAACCTTACATTGAAAAAAATACGTATCATAGAACACGCGCCACGTCAGATTTAGATAAAGATTTTTTTAAACTCATGAATAATGCTGTTTACGGAAAAACAATACAGAATGTCAGGAAGCACGTGGACGTGAGATTAGTTCCCGATTCAAATAAATGTAGAAAATTGATAGCATCGCCGACATTCAAAGCACGAAATATATATGATGAAAACCTGGCCCTGTTTGTGATGGATAAAAAAAATAATCAAGTTCAACAAACCAATCTACGTGGGGGCGACGGTTTTGGATTTATCTAAACTGCATATGTTTGAATTTCATTATAATGTCATGAAACCCTTCTATAATGAAAATATAACACTTTTGTACACGGACACGGACAGTTTTATTTATTCCGTACAGACATCTGACCTCTACAACAATTTGAAACAACCGAAAATGATTGATAATTTCGACACATCTTCCTTCCCTCGATCAAATCTACTGTATACCGCACGACAGATCATGAATTTCTACCTTCCGTGTTAACTAAACTCAACGGTCTACTGATCATTCACCTCAACAGCATTTGGACGAAATTGGATGAGGATGTGGGCAAGATTTTTTACGTCTTCAATAACAATTTACATATCTACGAAATTCCGATCGACGGGAAACTTCGGATCACCGTGAATCCGGAAAACGTAGGCGAAATCAAAATATCTACCGGCAAGAACATTTTTCGAATGAAGCACGACAAGGTACTTTCTAACATGGCGTACGATGTTTCTGCAGGAGATTGTCTTTACGTGGTACTCCTCGGAGATTACGACAAACTCGTTCCTCTCTTCGTAGAATTACGAATCTTCTATCCTTTAATAAATAACCGTTAACCAAAATGCCTAACGACATTTTCGGCAACACCAAGCGTGTAGACCACGCAGAAGAGATTCTCATGCTCGACGTTCGAATTAAAAAGTTGAGGAGCGATTTGATCGCTTTGCAGGAGACCTTAAACAAAAGTTTAGAGTCGGAGATCGCTACGCTCCAAACGCAATGTCTCGATCCCATTCTGAAAATCGATTCTGAACTGAAAACGCTCATAAAAAATTACGTCGACGTACCTTCTTACGACAACGTTCAAAATATACAGTTGAGCGTGGATTCGCTTCAAAATGATTTGCTCAAATTACAGCAATTTCAATCGAAAAATGAAGATTTGGAAAAATTGAAACTCGAAATCGAAGAACGAACTTCCGCAATCGAAAAGAATTTCTCTGATCTTCAAACCGTCGTGAACGATATCGACGTAGAACGCTTGCACGTCGTCGTTTCCAAATTACAAGAAGAATTCGCCGGCACGTTGGAAGAAATTAAATCGAAGTTACAGACTTTGGAAGATACCATGACGAACCTACCATCGTCAGACGAACTGCAGGTCATCGGTAAAAGCGTCGCGAACATAAAAATTCAATTGGAGGCTTATCAAGATTTCGAACACATTCAAACCACCATCGCTACGCTTCAGGCGTCTCTGGAGTTGATCAACGAAGAAATTAAAAATATTCACGCTGAAGCGAGCGCGTTGACGAGCATTCAAGACACGTTAAGCACGGTTCAGCAGAAGATCGAATATTTAGAAAATTTGAACGTCGAATCCAATCTTGCTCATTTTCATCACGTACTGGACAACATACAGGGTGACTTGGAATCGTTACGGACGAGCGTGCCTTCGAGCGAAGATTTGGAAAAATTGAAAACGGCGGTGAAGGCACTATCCGATTCGAGCGACAACAAAAGTTCGTTGAGCGATCTCGAGAGTAGGGTGGCCAACCTCCAAAGAATTGCACGCTTTGAAAAGGAACCTATCATGTATGCTGAAACGACTGGAAACGGAAACGGCGAACGTGGAACAGATTCGAGATGAAATTAATTCGCTGGTGTCGACGCTGCCCACTTCGCAGAGCGTCGCGGATCTTCACACGCAGTTTACCGAGATGCGAAGCATCGTGAACGATCTTACCGAGAAGAGTTCGAAATTGAATCAAGTCGAGATCCTTCAGAACATTGTCGTCAACATCAGAGATCAAGTTGGAGTGCTGGAATCCACGCAGGAATCGACGCTCGCCTCTTTCGGTGCCAAGTTGCAAGAACTGAACGAAAACTACAAGCAGTTGAACGTGGAAGTGAAAATCAAACCGTCATTTTCTGCCGTAACGGATACCATAGTCGAGCATTTGCTGCCCATCGAAAATAAACTTGGACACGTTCACAGTAATCTGCTCGGCATCGACACTAAATTCGCCAAATTGTTCACCTTGCAAGCCATCGAAATCAACAGCGTACCCAATCAACAGAGAATCTCCACGTTCGTCGAAGGTAACAAACTGTACATGTTGTATCCTTATCATCCGTACTACAAGTTTCTCCTCGATGGCACGATTCAGATAAACGAATTTTCGTACTGGTCTCACGGCAGAAAACTTAGCGTTCCCACCATGACCTTGATATCGAATCGTGGTGTCCAGAAAGCAGGAAACATTCCTCTGGCACGTTGGAACGAAACGCGCAACATATATGAAATACACGAAGACGAAGATCTTAACGTTTTCGACGTGAGTGCCGGCGATAAGCTGATCATTCAAAACACGAGCGAGGTGCCACCTTCGTTGAATCCCATCACGCTCGTGCTTCTCTTCAAACGTAATCTCTAAAAAAAAAATGTCTAGGCAAGCCATCGTCCAAGAATTGCATAAACCTGCACGCCGCAACTACGAACGTTTAGCGGTGGTAACCAAGGGCATCGATGACCTCTGGGAAAGCGACCTCGTGGAAATGAGTAGCGGCAAGTTAAAAAACGTACATAAATTGAACAAGGGCAACAAGTACCTCCTCACTGTCATAGACACATTTTCGAAATTCGCATGGGCTCTACCTTTGAAGGCGAAAACAGGAACGTGCGTCACGGAAGCATTCAAGACAATTTTTCGCGAAAGCGGCGGCAGACGACCACGCTTTCTGCACACGGACATGGGGAAGGAATTCTACAACGCCGTATTCCAAAAGTTTATTCGGAAACACGACGTTCGACATTACTCGACCTTCAGTGACGTCAAGGCCAGCATCGTGGAAAGATTCAATCGCACTCTGAAATCGCGCATGTGGTCACGCTTCACGCTTCAGGGAAACTACAAGTGGGTCACCATTCTTCCGGAACTCGTTAACGACTATAATCACACGGTGCACAGAACGATAGGCATGAAGCCGGCTGACGTTACCAAGTCCAACGAGCAGCGATTAATTTCTAGCGTTTACTGTCCAAAGTACACACCCACGACAAGAAAGCTAAATACAAAATTGGAGACCAGGTGAGGGTCAGTAAATTGAAGCGAACGTTCGACAGGGGTTTCACACGAAACTGGAGCACGGAACTTTTTACCGTGGTTCGAGTTTTACCCGGGAACCGTCACACGTATATAATAAAGGACAGTGGCGGTGAAATTTTATTGGGGCGCTTCTACGAGGAGGAACTCTCTAAAACTAAATACCCCGACACGTACCTTATCGAAACAGTTTTGCGCAAGAGAGGTGACAAACTTTAGGTGAAATGGCTGGGACTTCCGGACACGAGTTGGATCGATTCGAACGAAGTGATTCTATGAGTGCGTGGAATGTCGTGAAACGTCTACCTGATTCGGAAAGTCAAACGAAGAAAAGGAACGGCGAATTGCTCCCCGACAGCATACGATGTCTGATCGTAGGACCTTCGGGGTGCGGAAAGACGACACTGCTCATTGATAATTTCATCCTCGCACCCAATTGGTTAGACTGGGAAAACAGACACCTCTACGTATTTTCGAAAAGTCTCGAACAACCGAAATACCTGCAACTTATGAAACTGTACGAGGGACTGGGCATTGCAACTTTCGCATCTGAAATCATTCCACTGGACGATTGTCTCGAGAATTCCGTTGTGGTGTTCGACGACATGATCTTTGAAAATCAAAACGAGATTCGTAATTTTTTCACTCGAGGACGTCACAAAGGATTGGATTGTTTCTACCTGGCACAAACTTTTTCCAAGGTTCCGAAACAACTGCTACGCGATAACGCTAATTTCATATGTCTGTTTCGACAAGACCACACCAATTTAAAACACGCACACGATGATTACGTAGGGGCTGACATAAATTACGATCGATTTTCTAAATTCTGCTCCCACTGTTGGAACAGTGACGATTTCGGATTCGTGACCATCGACATGACTCGAAAAGCAAACCATGGAAAATATAGGAATAAAATAAACGTTTATCTAGACGTCTCAAAGGCTAACAAGAGGACAATTTCAGATTTGCAACAAGAAGAAAAAAATCCAAAAAAAAATCTTAGGTCGTGAGAATCTAAAAAATAAAATTTGAAAAAAAAACGTTCTTTTTTTTTCAAACGCCTGACAAGCATATATAAAATAACCATTACAACAAAAAGTGAATGTTAGAAAAAGTGGATAGTCTCAAGAGGGTGACAGCAGAAAACTACGAGAACCGAACGTATAGGCTGAGAATTCGACGTTTCAAAAACGTTTCAACGTATATAGAAAAATGTCAAAACGTCAATTTCAAGAAGATGAAAATCTCAAGTTGCGTGAATACCTAGTGAAGCGCTTCAAAGGTTGGAAATCCGAGAATCGCGGATCCTACGAAGAGAAGAAATGTCAAGATAAACCTGTGATCGATGCCATCAGCGGTCTAGGTAAAGAAATTAAAAGTGTCACGGAACAAAATAAAAATTTGATCAACGAACTCGTACCACTCGCAGCTAAAAGTTACGCTGTACCCACGCCCATTTCGAGCATTCCTTCGACGCCGTTCGAACTGAAGGAAGTACCGGCACGACGTCGAGCCATAGGTAGCACCTCTTCGGATAAGATAGAGTTGGGACCTTTGGCACGAGACTACCTGAGCACGGGGAAGTTCGACAAGGATGAAGTGTTCGGATTGTATCCCAGCATGGAAACCAACGAGGGTTGCGGTGTGGTGTGGAAGATTGGGAAATCGAAGGTGACCTTCGAAGGCAACGACATTAAAGTTAATTTAGGAGAGAAGGATAGTTGGACCAGGTATCCGGGTACGGTGGGACTGTTGGAACTCGTCGCCAAAAAGCAGCCGAAAGATTACACCGACGAAGATTACCAGAGTTACAAGGAAATTTTGATCATGACGGATGCCTTGTACCTAAACAACGACGCCTCGCAGAATAGGGTGAAATCGAGCAGCGGTGAGAAGTACAGGAATCTCATCAAACCGATTTGGAACCAGGTCAAAACAGGCAGCGGCGTCAAACGCTACAACACGTTACCCAAAGAATTCGTTTGGGTGGACGACGTGAGGAAGCTCGTGGACCGATTGTTGGTGATAGCCGGTGAAGAGAATGCAGGCAATCGTAATTTCTACAACGAGAAGGTTGGCATCGTGGACATGATCAGCGCGAAACTTTCCAACTTCATCGTGAACGACGACAAGGGTATAGGTTACCTCATTAAAATCATCAACACGCTGCCTCCGAGATTCTGGAACGTGGCCGAAGGAAAGGGACTCGTGAACGACATCATCAACAAGTTACCTTTCGAGATGCATTTACCTGGCTACCAGTACTGCGGACCGGGTACCAAACTCGAGAAAAGATTGGAGAGAGGAGACAAGGGTGTGAATCCGTTGGACGCTGCATGCAAAGATCACGATATCGCCTACAACACCACGGAGACGGATCTGGATGCACGTCACGAAGCAGACAGAAAGTTAGAGCACGCAGCTTTCGAAAGGTTCGTCAGCAGAGACGCTTCGTTGGGAGAAAGAGTTGCAGCACTGGGCACCACCATCGCCATGAACACGAAACAAAAATTTGGGTGGGGTGTATAAATAACATACAGTAAAAAAAGCAACATGTCTCGTATAACTGATTTGCTGCACGAACTGCTTAGAAAAATATTCCAACATGCAGTAAACGGAGATATTAATAAACTTTTAATCATAGCGAGATCAACGCCGGATTTTCGCATCCCTTGTGAAATGGCTGTCAAGGACCGTCTTCGGGAGATCAGTGGCATGAGGTGCGGTGATCTCGACACTCTTCTTTCGGCCGCAGGGGAAAAATTAAACGATAGGTTGGATGAATTGCACGAGGCGAGGCAGGGAAGAAGACGATACACGGATGATTGGCGCAAATCCAAGCAAGAGAAAGAAGAAATCATCACGCACATCATCGCGTTTTCCGAAGCACGGACTTTCTTCCTCTAACACAGACAAAAAAATCTTCGATACAAAAATCTCGTGAAAAAAAGTATATATAAATAACACACATCGTGAATAAAAATTAAATTTCTCTAACACACTGAAAATTTTTCTCCTTCGATATGACTGAAAAAAAAATGAGTGATCTCCAAGCATTAAAACAAATGCTAAATTTGTCAGTCGAGTATGTAAAAATTCAGGAATTGGAAGTCGGCAAACCTTACACGATAACTTCCGGTTCAATCGTTTCTACCCAGTATGGTCCCAAGGTACGTCTGTTGCTCGACGGACAATACAGTCTATTTTTACCAGATCGATACGCTAACATGTTATCCGACGAGAAGCTATCTATTTTTAATCGAGAACAAAACTCGAATCGTGTACAAGGGGACAAAGGAACTTCTTGGTAAGAAAACGAAACACGTAATAGAATTTGTGTAACGGGGCTGCACGGAGTATATATAAAATAACATCCCTTGAAAAAAAAATTACACGAAAAAATCTCAGAACATATATATAAATAACATACCGTGAAAAAAAAAATTACGCGAGAGAGGGTAACAAAAAAAAATCTCAGAACATTTATATATAAATAACATACCGTGAAAAAAAAATTACGCGAGAGAGGGAAACAAAAAAATCTCAGAACATTTATATATAAATAACACACCGTGAAAAAAAAACATGAAGCCCAAGGGTGTCGTGTACCAGATACCATACTCCAATCTAAAAAATCTAGGTGCCCTCGATGGGTTACTCACCAAGAAACAACGCGAGAAGAAACGTTCTTGCTTGACGAAAGGACACGGAATGAAATTACTTCTCAGCACACCTCAATTGAGACGCTTGCAGCGTTCGCGGAAACAGCAAAAGATCGGAGGTTTCATATTCAGCATCCCGGCCATCCTGGCAGCATTGGGGGCCGTTGGAAGTTTGGCCGGCGGAAGAGCCGCTATCGCGAAAACCGTCATCGACTCGAAGAAGAACAAGGCCGAGTTGGAAGATCAGAAACGTCACAACCTGGCCATGGAGAAGAAAGGGGGGAAGGGCGTGATGAAAAAGTTTAAGAAAAAGAAACAGCAGCACTCACCAACCGAGACATTGAATCTCTGATCGAACCATTACAAATCAAACACTTCAGAGGAGTTTTCATGTCCGACTCGTTACCTTCAACCGTTAAAAATAGAGAATGTGGCGTAGTCAACTTGGACAGTCAAGAAAATCCAGGCACGCATTGGATATGTTACCACAAAAACGACAATAACAAAGCATTCGTTTTCGATTCTTTCGGAGGTGTTCCACCTACAAATTTAGTTCATTATCTGAAAACGAACAAAACCTCTATATACTACAACGACGAACGCATTCAAAATTTCGGAGACGTGAACTGTGGTCATCTCTGCCTCTCCATGCTCCCGTTTCTCTCTCAAATAAATAAGCCTACGATCGAAGATTTCCAGAAAGCACTGTGGAACCTGAAACAGCATCACCACGATGGGCGTGTTCCATCTCACGAGCGAATCTTCGATCTTGAAACTCACGCTGCACGACGACATCGTCTATCTTAAATCCATAGCTCTGCGTGCATTCTACAGCATGTACCTCATACCTAACGTCACGCACCACAACAACAAAATTAGCGTCGGAAGCGAACATATCGTCGTCACGCCAGGTCAATACAATCTTTCCACTTTGCAAGCTCAATTACCCAAAGGCACGTACCTTTCTCAAAATTCAGTCACGCACAGAGTGGAAATCGTGTCGGCGTCGGAGACCGTGGACCTGGGCACCATGGGAGAACTTTTAGGTTTCGAGAACGACACAAAACTCGAAGCTGGCATCAAACACGTAGCAGCCAATATTCCTAAATTCTTGGCCATAGAGACTCTGAACGTACACTGTAACGTGGCCGAAGGCATGATCACGAAATCTTCGGACGGGGGTTTGCTGGGAAGTCACAAGCAGACGGGAATCATAGCCACTTTCAAACCAAGTTCCGAGTTCATGGAACCGATCATCTACACACCCTCTTCGCCGATCTATTTTCCAGTATGTCGCAACCGCATAGACGACATAGAGTTGGTGGTGACGAACGAGAAAGGAGACGTGGTGGATTTCGCAGGTGCAACGACCACGGCCGTCCTGGAGATCAACGTATAATAAATAACACACATAGTGAAAATGGAGCAAATCGAAAGTTACGAATTGCAATCTTTCCCTCCCAACCGTCGCACGTTCGCAAATTTGAACGAAGCGAACAGGGAGATCGAATACGACGTGGACGTAGGCGACGGGTTCGTTCATCCTCACAGAGCGGACCTCTACCTTCAATTCGACGTGGTGAAGAACGAAAGCGGAGAAGCGTTTCCGCCCAATGCAAATTTGAAACTCGTGGACAACTTCGTGCCTCACCTGTTCTCGCAGGTGGAGGTGAGGAAACACAACACCGTCATCGACAGAATCGATTATTCAGGCATCACGTCGACGGCAGTGGGAACATTGAAATTATCCAAAACGGACGCGGCATACTATCAGGCGGGAAGATTCGAAGCGGGGACGAAAATATCGGCGAGAAGTCACACGGTACTCTTTCCCATGCGTCTGCTGCCCGGTTTCTTCTCGGACTACAAGGAGATCATGTGGAAGGGAGGACTGCGCGTCACGTTTCGAAGAGCGGCCAACGACAACGACGCACTGATGCGATACACCAACTTGAACGCGGACGGCACGCCGATAGCCAACACTTTACCCGAAGCAGCCAAGTGCGTCATCCGGAGCATGGAGTTGAGAATGCCGATCGTGGAATACGAAACGAACTACGCCCTCAAGTACAAAGCGGAGATCTTGAAAAGCCCGAAGGTGCCGATTCCCTTCCACGGTTACCAGTGCGTGCAAAAGTTGGCGTCGGGGAGTCACATGGAATTCGACGTGACGACGCAGTTCAACAACATACAGTTCGACATGCCAGATTTCGTCGTAGTGCTCTTTCAGACCGGGCGCGATAAGAATCAGGAAAAAGATTCCAGCAAGTTCGACGACTGCAAGATCAAGAACGTTTATCTCAAGAATGGTAGGAACGAAGTCTTCCCGCGCGAAAATTACAACCTCGACATGACCAAAGACGATTACCTCAAACTTTACGAAGCATTCTCAGCTTACAAACGCGTGACCGAGGGAAGCGTGGACATGTACTACACGCCCAGCGAATTCAAAGCACGCAGGCCGATGTTCGTCATCAACACATCTAAGAGAAAGCAGGTGGTGGTCAACGATCGAACCAACATCAAGGTCGTCTGCGAGTTCCACGACGCGCTGCCTGCCGATACTCTATGCAGCGTCATCCTGGTCGCAGAGAAGTCCTTCGTCCACGACGTGAAGAACGAGAGGGTCACGGAGCAGTTTTAAAAAAAAAAAAATCCTAAAAAAAATTGCCACATACTAAAAAATCAACAAGGTTATATAAAATATAATGTAAGTTAGTTCGGTGTGCAAATAAAAAAAATCATAGGTCACTGAAGATCGTAAAAAAAAATCGTAAGATAGGTTAAGTTATATCACGTAAGATCGTGATCGAGTAAGATGTTGGCAACACTGCTAGAAAATAAGGCTTGTGTCTTACAAGAGCAAACCATTAAGTCGAGCCCACACTTTCGGTTGGTGAACTCTCTCCATTTGGGTCTACTACAGTTCGGTGTGCAAATAAAAAAAAATGATAGGTTAAGTTATATCACTGAAGATCGTAAAAAAAATCGTAAGATAGGTTAAGTTATATCACGTAAGATCGTGATCGAGTGAGGTGTTGGCAACACTGCGAGAAAATGGAGCTTATGCCTTACAAGAAAAAACCATTAAGGCGAGCTCCACCGAACCCCACTCCGAGCTCCACTTTCGTGCGCAGAACTCTCTATTTGGGTCTACTCTAAAGTAGGTCAAAGCATGTAGAGGCTCTCGTGTAGTTTAGCACGTAATAAAAAAAAAGGATAGGTTAAGTTATATCACGTAAGATCGTGGTATACCTACAAGTGTGAGTGGGAAAAAAGGGAAATTTTACTAAAACATCGCTAAACGCTAAAACATCGACAAAAAATTGTCAAAATATGTCAAAAACTGATATTCAATTGATAAAAAAAGAGGATACCTACAAAGTGCTGCGTTGAAACAATCAATTTACACTATCTTGCGTGGTATACCTACAAGTGCGAGGTGGGAAAAAAGGGAAATTTTACTAAAACATCGCTAAGCGCTAAAACGACGACAAAAAATTGTCAAAATATGTCAAAAACTGATATTCAATTGATAAAAAAATAGGATACAAATGCATACCTACCAAGTATGAGTGGGAAAAAAGGGAAATTTTGCTAAAACATCGCTAAACGCTAAAACATCGACAAAAAATTGTCAAAATATGTCAAAAACTGATATTCGATTGGTAAAAAAAAGAGGCTACAAATGCATACCTACAAAGTATGGCTTTGAAACAATAAACTTCCTCTACTATCTAGCTAGGTGTAACTTAATAGTAATTAGAAGCACTTGGCATCAAAGGGAGAATGTGAGGAAAATGACATGGTGCTCACCAAAAAACCAAATTGACCATGTACTGATAAATAGAAGGTTTCCCTCTAATATTCTACAAGTAGATAGCTACAGAGGAGTAGACAGTTATTCGGACCATTATTTAGTCCACATTAAATACAGACAGCGAATAGCCACATACAGGGATGGAAGAAAGGGGAAGGTGACCTCAAGGCATCTTGATGAGAAGTTAAAAACGGATGAAGAAATTGCCAACTAATTTCATTTAATGGTAAGCAAAGAACTTGAGCAAAGATGTCAAAGGTGGGAACGTGAAAGTATTGAAGGAACATGGAGTATAATCAAGGAGCTACTACATGAAACAGATCAGGAAGTGCTTGGAAAGGATACGAAGATCCGAAGAGGTGAATGGTTTGATGAGGATGAAGAACATTTATAAATTAAATAAATGAAGTACGAATGAGAATGCTTAACAGGAAAACTCGGTATAACACAGAACAATATAGACCAGCGGTGGCCAGCCTTTTTTTGTTTGAAGGCTAATTTAGATTTTAAGAATCACCGGCGGTCTACCTTTCTTATTAGACCTAACAACAAGAGCCTAAAAAAGGAAGTATAGGGCCAATACCATAAAACTGACATTGATTACTTTATTTTATGTATATATTTATTTATATATTTACTTATTTATTTATGAAATAAGTTTCAGCTTCAGTACTGCGGCCTGGCACCTGTTTTTGGCCGTATCTCCCCAGTACATCATTAGCATATTTTCATCCTTTAAGGAGAAGAAAAAAAATATCGATTCCTCTCCTTTTATTTTATTGCATTCATTGTAGAGAACGCTGAGGCACAAAGAGATACAACAGTTGAAACTACAGAGAGGTAAGAAATGTTTTGTGACTACGCATAAATAATAAAATCCGTTAAATATGACAAAGCACCGCTGGCTACCTCTCGCGGCTTGCCGGTCGACTGAAAGAACGTGGTCGAGGCGTTGGCCACTCCTGATATAGACTAAAATAAAGGATTTTTATAAACTAATGAATAATGACGTTTATGGAAAAACGATGGAGAATGTCAGAAAGCATATAGACATAAAATTGGTTTAAGATAACAATAAATGTAGAAAATTAGTATCTAATCCAAGTTTCAAATCCCGAAAAATTTACAACGAGAATTAAACACTTCTAATCTAGATATAAAGTTGATAAAATTCAGAAAACCTATTTACGTTAGTGCAACAGTTCTCGACTTGTCAAAACTGTACATGTTCTAATTTAATTATAATATTATGAAATCTTTCTATAATGATAAGCTGTCAATTTTGTACATAGACACCGATAGTTTTATTTATGACATACATACACCTAACCTTCACGAAGATTTTAAACATCCTTCCATGCTTGGGTATTTCAACACTTCTTCCTACCCTCAAACTAACAAATTTGCAATTCCTTCCCACAACAAGAAGGTACTCGGTAAGTTCAAAGATGAATGTAACGATGATATTATTGTTGAGTTTGCTGATTTGCGTTCGAAGATATATATACATTCAGAACAGAAACCAGCGTCACGAAGAAAGCAAAACGATCGTGCAAAGATACCGTAGAAAACAAACTAACATTCCAGGATTATATTGATTGCCTTTCTTCGCAGTCGAGGATACTTCGAGAAGATAATAGAATACAAAGTTCAAACCATGAGATCACAACGAATAAAATCAAAAAAAGTAGCCCTTGATCCACATGACGACAGGATTCGAATTCTTGAAGAGAGGGTAGAGGGGTTGAAGTTTTTCGAGAATATCACGCATTCCATGTTTATAAGTAATTACATTTTTAAAGGAAAGCGTAACTTTTATCAATATTTCATGAGATTTGGTCACCTGCAAAAGTTAATCCGTTTATCTCCTTGTTCTATCACAATAAGGAACTCAAGACGTAAAATTTTCGTTATCATCTGCTTACACATTTTCTCTTTTCACACAATTTCTATCTCGATCAATTATATCCCTACCTCTTAAATACATGTTCCGTAACTTCTTTAAATATACAACAGTCGCAGCAAGGGACAAAAAAGCGAAGTAAAATAAATCAATTTAATCAATTAAACACTGCAAGAATAGTGTTTGTGTTAAAACTCTAAAAACGTCCATAAACTCAAGCCACCTCTTTTGGAAAAATGATTGCAATTAAAAAATTATTAGCCCCGTTTAGTTCGCTACACTTTTAGACATATATTGGAGTGCAGGTGCATCCCAGCGCCAGGCAAGTGCAGTAGAACTGTGTTCAACCAAATAGACGAAAGCTGTATTCAAGCTCAAAAAATTCAACAATTGCCTCTGCTTTAAACATTCATTTGTTTAGTTAGCTCGCACCATGTAACCATACACCACACACTACACCGCTCCAGAACATAGTACTACACATGCAAGTAGTGTAAACTTATTGTTTCTAAGTCACACTTTGTAGGTATCCTCTTTTTGTATCAATTGAATATCACTTTTTGACATATTTTGACAATTTTTTGTCAATGTTTTAGCGTTTAGCGATGTTTTAGTACAATTTTCAATGCACCACCTTTTTTTCCCACCTCACACTTGGTAGGTATATCACAATCTTACGTGATATAATTTAACCTATCCTTTTTTTTCGTGCTAAACTACACGAGAGCCTCTACGTGCTTTGACATATTTAGAGTAGGTGGAATGCTTCGTTCTGGCACGCCCTTTGACCTACTTTTCATTTTACGACGTTTTACGGACTAAACTAACCTTCAACGAGAGAAAAATGGACAGAAGAAGCTCTGGCATCACTTTTTAAGCTATTTTTTACCTCCTGCAAATTTTGCTCTTATGCTAACTCGCCCTTTGACCTACTACTTTTTATTTTACGACGTTTTTTACGGACTAAACTAACCTACAATGAGAGAAAAATGGACAGAAGAAAAGCTCTGGCATCACTTTTATTTAAGCTATTTTTTTTTACCTCCTGCTCTTATGCTAGCCTCGCTCTTTGACCTACTCTTGAAATGACTTACCTATAAGTCTGCTGTCTCCTCTCACTGTAAGATCCCTCAGTGTAATCTACTACGACCTTGCTCTCAGCGTAATCTTCCACGATGTTTTTGTTTTTAAAACTTATGTGTGATCTACAATGTGTGGCCCCCCCTGCTACGACCTAAACGAGACCTCTCTCCTACAATGGTTTTGGGCCCCCTCCTCCTGCTACGATGTTTTTATCCTCATGATGCAAATAAAAATGATATTGTAGCGACTGTGCTGTGTGAAGGGCATGTTCAGTGAACAATAGGAGAGTGGGAGAGTACAAGCAAGCGCCCCCTCAATTTTTTTTTAAAGGAATTCGATTTGTGATCCTAAAAAAAAACTCTGCAACCCTATTGGAGTGCTTTGGGCGTTTTTTTTTAGATTAAAAATTTTGTAATGGGGGTTGTAGAAAAAAACATTCTTGCTTGTTGGCGATATTTTTAAAACTGCTCCGTGACCCTCTCGTTCTTCACGTCATGGATGAAGGACTTCTCTGCGACCAGGATGACGCTGCATAGAGTATCGGCGGGCAAGGCGTCGTGGAACTCGCAGACGACCTTGATGTTGGTGCGATCATTCAGTACGAATTCGACCTTCACCCGCAATTCGGGAACCAACCGCTCGTGCAGATAATCGATCAAGCTATCCTGAGCATGTTTATCCATGAGTATGAAAAGCGAATTCGTGTCCATGTACATCATGCGCGGTCGCGGGTTCGAGGGAAAATTTTCGACCACGTCGCGCGATTTCAGCAGGATGGTTCGCGACAGAAAAGTAACAAGGGACGCGCAAGCTGTGTGTTCTTCGAAACGAACGAGCCCCCGACGTTTTTCCGTAAGGTCTGCGGATGTAAGGTTGGTTCACGTGAGCGCAAATTTCTTCGGGAATGTCTTTCAGCTCGTACATCTGACCGTACATGCTGTTCATCATCAACTTCGCCGTATTCTGTTTCGCGTCCATTTCGAGCAATTTGCCCGGCGGCAGGGTTTTGCAATTCTTGGCCTCCTTGATTTTTTTACGCAAGGTCATGATCTTGCGGATGCACATGGCGTTAAGCGTGTGAAGCGAAAAATACACGTGGAGATCAGCTTCCGTGCAACCGGTGGGATTCGTGCTGCCGCGATAAACGTCCACTTCCGTGCCTGGTGGTTCCGGAGTGGATTTCACGCCACTCGCAAAGTTCACGTTGAAGGGGGAGAGCCCCGCTGCGACCATGACGCATGAACCCCGAGAAAATTCTATATAAAATAACATACCTGGAAATTATATTCACAGTAGATTGAATTTTGATTTTTTTTTGTATTCCCCCCAGAAATTCTATATAAAATAACATACCTGAAAATTGTATTCACAGTATAGATTGAATTCTTGAGTTTTTGTATTCGCACCCAAGAAATTCTATATAAAATAACATACCTGAAAATTCTATTCACAGTATAGATTGAATTCTTGAGTTTTTTGTATTCGCACCCAAGAAATTCTATATAAAATAACATACCTGAAAATTGTATCGCTATAATATACTAGACACTTTTTGATTTCTGTGATTTTGGAGAAAGCAATGGCATCCACCACCAGTTTCAATCGAAAAAATGATAAAACTGAATGTGTTACTTGTGGGAAGCTACTCTCAAGGAACAATTTATCGGTACACAGGGCAAGATGTAGCGAAACAGTTTCGAGAATTAATCGTTCGTTACCTTCTAAGCCTTGTGCTCGATGCGGAAAGATGATCAGCATTGCACATTTAAGTAAACACCTCAAAATTTGCAAACCATCGACCGGACAAGCATCGAAAAGGAAAATCGATAATTCAGAAACGGAAGCTTCCACTTCCAAGCAAATTAAATTATCCGATGAACGCAAACCAATTAGATCTGCATTTAACCGTCATATTCAGGATTTTGCTTTTACTTCGGAACCAGGCTGCGACATTCTTAGTTTCTTGCGTGAAACGAAAACATCCGTGATAAATATTCTAAAAAATAAATTGGAAAATAATTCCAGAAAAGCATTCTTTGATCTATTTTCCGAATACGAAAAAGTCGATGGTACAACAAGAGTTTTTTATCATCGAACAAAAAACCAGGCTCTTCATTTGGCGGACGTCGATAATTTGGACTAATTTTATTCTGATCTTTCAAATGAGCTGGTTAAGAAACATGACGATTTAGAGGCTAAAGGGTCGGGATGGTCTCTGTGTGGAAGTCCTCACACGTTAACCGTTTACGTGAACCAATTCTCGCCTCTTCGCGCATCCAGCTACGTTCCTCTTCCACCGAACATTCGAGACAAGAGGGCTGTGTTAAATATACAGAACAGCGATAACAAGTGTTTTCTTTGGTGTGTGTTGGCGGAACTTCACCCGATTCATTGGTCAAATAATCCAGAACGGGTTTATCATTACAAGCAGCATGAACCTGAACTGGAAAATGCAATGGCTGGCATCGAATACCCGGTGACCATTTCTGATATATCAAAATTCGAAACACGAGCACGAAATGCAGAAGGAAAACTCATAATCATCAACGTGTATTCCTATACGTTGGATAAACATGTCGTGCATCCCGTCAGGATAATCGATGTCGACGATGATGATGCTCGTGTAATTAATCTTCTTCTCATTTCAAACGACAGTGTTCACCATTACTGTCTCATTCGTTCACTATCACGCTTGGTCAGAAGTCAATCAACCAAGCATGCAAACAACATCGAAGTTTGCCCGAGATGCCTAACCACGTTCAACGATATAAAACAAGTCGATAATCGAAAATACACCGGACGTCAGATTGCTATCGATAAACTTGCCGAACATAAAATATATTGCGACAACAACAGACCGGTTCGAATGTTGATGCCCGAAAAGAACGAAGTGGAAGAATTCAAAATGCACAAGGCATTGTTGGAACATCCGGCCATCATCGTTGCTGATTTCGAGGCGTTCCTCAAACCACTCTCATACTGCGATCCGGATCCCGAAGTTTCTTCCACCACACCTTACCAGCTTCACGAACCAAGCAGTTTCGGTTACGTTGTCGTGCGACAGGATAAAATAGATGAACCGTACGTATACCGAGGACCCGATGCAATCGAACGCTTCTTCGAAAAGATGATCGAGGAGGTTGGGAAAATTGGATGCATGCTGCAAACATCGAAACCGATGCTTCCGTTATCTGCTATCGAACTTCAAAATTACTATGACACTGTCAAGTGCCCTGTGTGTGATAACCACTTCACAGACGACAATCGTAAATTGTTTCACCATTCGCATACGGACGGTCGCTTCATAAGCGGAATCTGTAATGCATGCAACCTCAAAATCCAAAAACCAAAATTCGTCCCCATATTCTTTCACAATGGCTCTAATTACGACTTTCATCCCTTAATTAGGAAACTCGGATACGACACACAAAAAGTAGATATTCTTGCTCAAAACGAAGAACGATACATCTCTATAAGTAAGAAAGTTATGATTCCTGAGACTAAAAATACCATCGAGATGAGGTTTCTGGATTCATACAGATTTCTCTCTGCCAGCCTGGACGCTCATGCCAGCAAACTTTTAGACGAACAATTCAAAATTACAAAAGCTAGTTTTCCCAACGTAGACATAGAACTCATTAGACGTAAAGGGATTTATCCTTACGAATATGTTAGTGATAATTCTAAATTTAATGACGACGCTCTCCCACTTCCAAGAGAATTTTACAGCAGACTCAGAGAGAAAGGAATTACGGACGAAGAATACCAACACGCGCAACTCATGTTGGAGAAATTAGAATGTAGGACACTCGGAGACTACCACGATGCCTACTTAAAATTAGACGTAACGATACTCGCGGATGTTTTTCAAGCGTTCAGGAAAACGGCAACGAATATTTATAAATTAGATCCAGCGTATTTCTACAGCCTACCGGGATTAGCGTGGTCGGCAATGTTATTCCAGACAAAGGTCAAGCTGGAACTGATATCGGACGTGGACATGTTACTTTTCATCGAGAGGGGGATTCGGGGCGGGATGGTACAATGTGTGCAGAGATATGCAAAAGCCAACGACGTGCACATGAAAGAAGATTATGATTCAAATCGAGCATCGAATTACATCTTCTACGCCGACGTTAATAATCTCTACGGACATGCCATGGTACAGAAACTTCCTTACGGGGGATTCGAATGGGCATCAGTAGATGTAGAAAATTTCGATGATAGTGAGTATGGCTTCTTCGCAGAGGTGGATATCGAATTCCCCGACCATTTACACGATCTGTTCAGCGATTTACCACCGGCATCCGAGTTCAAATCTTCGCCTCATTCTAATCAATGCAATCTTTTATTGACTCTAGAGGGGAAAAAGAGATACGTTGTTCATTACTCGAATCTCCGATTCTTGATCGGGAAGGGTGTTAAGGTAGCGAATAGTAGAAGAGTCCTCAGGTTTAAACATTCCGAGTGGCTCAAACCGTACATTGAAACAAACACGCAACATAGGACAGTTGCCACTTCCGATTTAGACAAAGATTTTTTTAAATTGATGAATAACGCGGTGTATGGCAAGACGTGCGGAATCATGTAGACGTGAAATTGGTTTCAGATAAAAATAAATGCATGAAGTGGGTGGCCGATCCTAGATTCAAGTCGAGAAAAATTTACAATGAGAATTTGGCACTTTTCAATCTAGATATAAAATTGATGAAATTCAGAAAACCAATTTACGTTGGCGCAACGGTTCTAGACTTGTCGAAATTTTACATGTTCGAATTTCATTATGACGTAATGAAACCCTTCTTCAATGATAAGATATCACTTTTGTACACGGACACCGACAGCTTCATTTACAGCATACAAACACCTAACCTCTATGAAGACATAAAAAATCCTTCCATGCTTGAGTATTTCGATACTTCTGCATATCCTCAACCCAAGAGATTTGGGATTCCTTCCCTCAACAAAAAAGTCCTAGGTAAACTGAAAGATGAATGTAACGGTGATATTATTGTCGAGTTCGCGGGTTTGCGTTCGAAAATGTATGCCATGAGAACAGAAAGTAGCGTCACGAAGAAAGCAAAAGGTGTGTGCAAGAATACGGTAGAGAACAAACTCACCTTCCACGATTACATCGATTGCCTTTACTCACAATCGAAGATACTAAGTATAGAACAAAGAATCCAAAGTGTAGACCATGTGATTACAACAAACAAAGTTAGGAAAGTAGCATTAGATCCGCATGACGATAAAAGATGTATTTTGTCTTGTGGAATCCACACGTTGCCTTGGGGACACTATCGTTTAGAAATTAGTAAAAATTGTAGGCAATGCAAATGAAAAAAAAATAAACTTAAATAACTATAACTAAAATAAAAAAATAAACTTTAACTGTCTCACACACAATAAATAACTAGCAAGGACAATGAATCTCTTTGGTTTCCGAAAGAAAACAATGGAGACTGTACACCGCACGACAGATCTACCTTCCGTGTTAACTAAACTCAACGGCCTGTTGATCATTCACCTCAACAGCATTTGGACAAAATTGGACGAGGACGTTGGTAAAACCTTTTATGTCTTCAACAACAATTTACATTTTTACGAAATTCCGATCGACGGGAAACTTCGGATCACCGTGAATCCGGAGAACGAAGGGCGAAAAATCAAAATTTCTACCGGCAAGAACATTTTTCGAATGAAGCACGACAAGGTGCGTTCTAACATGGCGTTCGATGTGTCTGCAGGAGATTGTTTATACGTGGAACTCCTCGGAGATTACGACAAACTCATTCCTCTCTTCGTAGAATTACGAATCGTCTATCCTATTATAAATAACCGTTAACAAAATGCCTAACGACATTTTCGGCCACACCAAGCGTGTAGATCACGCAGAAGAGATTCTCATGCTGGACATTCGGGTTAAAAAGTTGAGGAGCGATTTGATCGCTTTGCAGGAGACCTTAAACAAAAGTTTAGAGTCAGAGATCGCTACGCTCCAAACGCAATGTCTTGATCCTATTCTGACAACGTTCAAAATATACAGTTGAGCGTGGATTCGCTTCAAAATGATTTGGTCAAATTACATCAATTTCAATCGAATGAAGATTTGGAAAAATTGAAACTCGAAATCGAAGAACGAACTTCCGCAATCGAAAAGAATTTCTCTGAACTTCAAACCGTCGTGAATGATATCGATGTAGAACGCTTGCATGTCGTCGTTTCCAAATTACAAGAAGAATTCACCAGCACGTTGGAAGAAATTAAATCCAAGTTACAGACTTTGGAGGATGCCATGACGAACCTACCATCGTCAGACGAACTGCAGGTCATCGGTAAAAGCGTTGCGAACATAAAAATTCAATTGGAGGCTTATCAAGGTTTCGAACACATTCAAACCACCATCGCTACGCTTCAGGCGTCTCTGGAGTTGATCAACGAAGAAATTAAAAATATTCACGTTCAAGCAAGCTCGTTGACGAGCATTCAAGACACGTTAAGCACGGTTCAGCAGAAGATCGAATATTTAGAAAATTTGAACGTCGAATCGAACCTTGCTCATTTTCATCACGTACTCGACAACATACAGGGTGACTTGGAATCGTTACGGACGAGCGTGCCTTCGAAGGAAGATTTGGAAAAATTGAAAACGGCGGTGACGGCATTATCCGATTAGAGTGACATCAAAAGTTCATTGAGCGATCTCGAAAGTACGGTGGCCAATCTCCCCACCTCCAAGAATTACACGCTTTGAAAAGGAACATATCTCCAATGCTGAAACGACTAGAAACGGAAACGGTGAACGTGGAACAGATTCGAGATGAAATTAGTTCGCTGGTGTCGACGCTGCCCACTTCGCAGAGCGTCGCGGATCTTCACACGCAGTTTACAGAGATGCGAAGCATCGTGAACGATCTTACCGAGAAAAGTTCGAAATTGAATCAAGTTGAGAACCTTCAGAACATTGTCGTCAACATCAGAGATCAAGTTGGATTGCTGGAATCCACGCAGGAATCGACGCTGGCCTCTTTCGGTGCCAAGTTGCAAGAACTGAACGAAAACTACAAGCAGTTGAACGTGGAAGTGAAAATCAAACCGTCATTTTCTGCCGTAACGGATACCATAGTCGAGCATTTGTTGCTTATTGAAAATAAACTTGGACACGTTCACAATAATCTGCTCAGCGTCGACACTAAAATCGCCAAATTGTTCACCTTGCAAGCCATCGAAATCAACAGCGTGCCCAATCAACAGAGAACCTCCACTTTCGTCGAAGGTAACAAACTGTACATTTTACATCCTTATCATCCGTACTACAAGTTTCTCCTCGATGGCACGATTCAGATAAACGAATTTTCGTACTGGTCTCACGGTAGAAAAGCTAGCGTTCCCACCATGACGTTGATATCGAATCGTGGTGTCCAGAAAGCAGGAAACATTCCTCTGGCACGTTGGAACGAAACGCACAACATATATGAAATACACGAAGACGAAGATCTTAACGTTTTCGACGTGAGTGCCGGCGATAAGCTGATCATTCAAAACAAGAGCGAGGTGCCACCCTCTTTGAATCCCATCACGCTGGTGCTTCTCTTCAAACGTAATCTCTAAAAAATGTCTAGGCAAGCCATCGTCCAAGAATTGCATAAACTTGCACGCTGCAACTACGAACGTTTAGCGGTGGTAACCAAGGGCATCGATGACCTCGTGGAGATGAGTAGCGGCAATCTAAAAAATGTACATAAATTGAACAAGGGCAACAAGTATCTCCTCACCGTCATAGACACATTTTCGAAATTCGCATGGGCTCTACCTTTGAAGGTGAAAACGGGAACATGCGTCACGGAAGCATTCAAATTAATTTTTCGCGAAAGCGGCAGACGACCTCGGTTTCTGCACACGGACAAGGGGAAGGAATTCTACAATGTCACGTTCAGACAGTTTACAAGTGGGTCACCATTCTTCCGGAACTCGTTAACGACTATAATCACACGGTGCACAGAACGATAGGCATGAAGCCAGCTGACGTTACCAAGTCCGACGAGCAGCGTTTAATTTCTACCGTTTACTGTCCAAAGTACACACCCACGACAAAAAGACCTAAATACAAAATTGGAGACCAGGTGAGGATCAGTAAATTGAAGAAAACGTTCGACAAGGGTTTCACACGAAATTGGAGCACGGAACTTTTTACCGTGGTTCGAGTTTTACCCGGGAACCGTCACACGTATATAATAAAGGACAGTGGCGGTGAAATTTTATTGGGGCGCTTCTACGAGGAGGAACTCTCTAAAACTAAATACCCCGACACGTACCTTATCGAAAAAGTTTTGCGTAAGAGAGGTGACAAACTTTTGGTGAAATGGCTGGGACTTCCGGGAACAAGTTGGATCGATTCGAACGAAGTGATTCTATGAGTACGTGGAATGTTGTGAAAGGTTTACCTGATTCGGAAAGTCAAACAAAAAAAGGAACGGCGAATTGCTCCCCGATAGCATACCGTGTCTGATCGTAGGACCTTCAGGGTGCGGAAAGACGACACTGCTCATTGATAATTTTATCCTCGCACCCAATTGGTTAGACTGGGAAAACAGACACCTCTACGTATTTTCGAAAAGTCTCGAACAACCGACTTTCCAGCAACTTATGAAACTGTACGAGGGACTGGGCATTGTAACTTTCGCATCTGAAATCATTCCACTGGACGATTGTCTCGAGAATTCCGTTGTGGTGTTCGACGACATCATCCTGGAAAATCAAAACGAGATTCGTAATTTTTTCACTCGAGGTCGTCACAAAGGATTAGATTGTTTCTACCTGGCACAAACTTTTTCCAAGGTTCCGAAACAACTACTACGCGATAATGCTAATTTTATTTGCTTGTTTCGACACGACCACACCAATTTAAAACACGCACATGATGATTACGTAGGGGCTGACATGAATTACAATCTATTTCCTAAATTCTGCTTCCACTGTTGGAACAGTGACGATTTCGGATTCGTGACCATTGACATGACTCGAAAAGCAAACCATGGAAAGTATAGGAATAAAATAAACGTCTATCTAGACGTCTCAGAGGCTAACAAGAGGAAAATTTCAGATTTGCAAGGAGAAGAAAAAAATAAAAAAAAATAAAAATTTGAAAAAAGGTTCTTTTTTTTCAAGCGTCTGACAAGCATATATAAAATAAACATTACAAACAAAAAGTGAGTGTTAGAAAAGTGGATAGTTTCAAGCGGGTGACGGCAAGAAAACTACGAGAACCGAACGTATAGGCTGAGAATTCGACGTTTCAGAAACGTTCCGACGTATATAGAAAAATGTCAAAACGTCAATTTCAAGAAGATGAAAATCTCAAGTTGCGTGAATACCTCGTGAAACGCTTCAAGGGTTGGAAATCCGAGAATCGCGGATCCTACGAAGAGAAGAAACGTCAGGATCAACCTGTGATCGACGCCATCAGCGGTCTAGGTAAAGAAATTAAAAGTGTCACGGAACATAATAAAAATTTGATCAACGAACTCGTACCACTCGCAGCTAAAAGTTCCGCTGTACCCATGCCCATTTCGAGCATTCCTTCGACGCCGTTCGAACTGAAGGAAGTACCGGCACGACGTCAACCCATAGGTAGCACGTCGTCTTCGGATAAGATCGAGTTGGGACCTTTGGCACGAGACTACCTGAGCACGGGGAAGTTCGACAAGGATGAAGTGTTCCGATTGTATCCGAGCATGGAAACCAACGAAGGCGTCGTGTGGAAGATTGGGAAATCGAAAGTCACCTTCGAAGGCAACGACATTAAAGTTAATTTAGGCGAGAAGAACAGTTGGACCAGGTATCCGGGTACGGTGGGACTGTGGGAACTCGTTGCCAAAAAGCAGCCGAAAGATTACAAGGACGAAGATTACCAGAGTTACAGGGAAATTCTAATCATGACGGATGCCATGTACCAGAACAACGATGCCTCGCAGAATAGGGTGAAATCGAGCAGAGGTGAGAAGTAAAGGAATCTCATCAAACCGATTTGGAACGAGGTGAAAAGTGGAAGCGGCGTCAAACGCTACAACACGTTACCCAAAGAATTCGTTTGGGTGGACGACGTGAGGAAACTCATCGACAGATTGTTAGTGATAGCCGGTGAAGAGAATGCAGGCAATCGTAATTTCTACAACGAGAAGGTTGGCATCGTGGACATGATCAGCACCAAACTTTCCAACTTCATCGTGAACGACGACAAGGGCATCGGCTACCTGATCAAAATTATCAACACGCTGCCTCCGAGATTCTGGAACGTGGCCGAAGGAAAGGGACTCGTGAACGACATCATCAACAAGTTACCTTTCGAGATGCATTTACCTGGCTACCAGTACTGCGGACCGGGTACCAAACTCGAGAAAAGATTGGAGAGAGGAGACAAGGGTGTGAATCCGTTGGACGCTGCATGCAAAGATCACGACATCGCTTACAACAACACTCGCACCGATCTGGATGCACGTCACGAAGCAGACAAGAAATTGGAACTTGCCGCTTTCGAAAGATTCGTCAGCAGAGACGCCTCGTTGGGAGAAAGAGTTGCTGCACTGGGCACCACCATCGCCATGAACACGAAACAAAAATTTGGATGAGGTGTATAAATAAATAACATACAGTAAAAAAAATAACAACATGTCTTGTATAACCGACTTACCGCACGAACTGCTATGTAAAATATTCAAACACGCAGTAAACGGAGATGTAGGGAAACTTTTAATCATAGCAAAAACGACGCCGGAATTGCGTATACCTTGTGAAATGGCTGTCAAGGATTATCTTCGGGAGATCAGTGGAATGAGGTGTGGTGATCTCGACACTCTTCTTTCGGCCGCAGGGGAAAAATTAAACGAGAGAATGGACGAACTGCACGAGGCGAGGCAGGGAAGAAGACGATACACGGATGATTGGCGCAAGTCTAAACAGGAGACCGAAGAAATCATCGCGCACATCATCGCGTTTTCCGAAGCGAGAACTTTCTTCCTCCGTGAAAAAAATAATAATATATAGGTGTCAAAACTTGATATATAAATAACACACATCGTGAAAAAAAGAAATTCTTCGGTATATAAATAACACACATTGTGAAAAAAATTAAATTTCTATAACACCCTGAAATTTCTCTTCGATATGAGTGATCTCCAAGCATTAAAACAAATGCTAAATTTGTCAGTCGAGTATGTAAAAATTCAGGAATTGGAAGTCGACATACCTTACACGATAACTTCCGGTTCAATTGTTTCTACCCAGTACGGTCCCAAGGTGCGTCTGTTGCTCAACGGACAATACAGTCTATTTTTACCAGATCGATACGCTAACATGTTATCCGACGAGAAGCTAGCTATTTTAATCGAGAACAAAACTCGAATCGTGTACAAGGGGACAAAGGAACTTCTTGGTAAGAAAACAAAGCACGTAATAGAGTTTGTGTAACGACCTGCGCGGAGTATATAAAATAACATACCTTGAAAAAAAATTACACAAGAGAGGGAAACAAAAAAAATCTCAGAACATATATATATAAATAACATATCGTGAAAAAAATTACGCGAGAGAGGGAAACAAAAAAAATCTCAGACCATATATATAAATAACATACCGTGAAAAAAAATGAAGCCCAAGGGTGTCGTGTACCAGATACCATACTCCAATCTAAAAAATCTAGGTACCCTCGATGGGTTACTCACCAAGAAACAACGCGAGAAGAAACGTTCTTGCTTGACGAAAGGACACGGAATGAAATTGCTGCTCAGCACTCCACAATTGAGACGGTTGCAGCGTTCGCGGAAACAGAAAAAGATCGGAGGTTTCATATTCAGCATCCCGGCCATCCTGGCAGCATTGGGGGTCGTTGGAAGTTTAGCAGGGGGTAGCGCCGCCATCGCGAAAACCGTCATCGACTCGAAGAAGAACAAGGCGGAATTAGAAGAACAGAAACGTCACAACCTGGCCATGGAGAAGAAGGGGAAGGGGGTCATGAGGAAGTTAAAAAAAAGAAACAGCACTAGTAGATAGAAAACAGGCATTTAAAAACAAACCGGTTATAACCTGTTATACAAGTGTCATGTGCCATCGGGCACTTAACAAGTGCAATCAGGTGACTCTGTGTCGGGATGTGTCATGTGCCCATCTTGCATCTTGGAACATGCATGTTAGAACATGTTATTTCCCAGTAGGGAACAGTGCATCTTGGGCTAAACTGGTTATAACTGGTTATACAAGTATAACTTGTCATCAGGCACTTAAGAAGTGCAATTTAAGGCTATGCCTATCCCTCTGTAAGAGGTCACCCCTCTGCAAGAGGCCACCCCTCTGCAAGAGGCTACCTCTCTGCAAGAGGCCACCCTTCTGCAAGAGGCCACCCACACCCACTTCCGGTCCACTTCCGGTCCACTTCCGGTCTCTACTTCCGGTCCACTTCCGGTTATACAGTGTAACTTGCCCCTATCGGGCACTTAACATCAAGTGCAATCACGCGACCCTGTGTCAAGGGTGTGTCGCGTGATCCCTCTTGCATCTTGGTCCAAGTTCACCCACACCTATTTTTTTGCATCTTGGGCATAAAGTTCTGATACTTATTTCATGATAATAAATAACCCAATGAAAAATAATGCCAATGAACCTGTTTGGATTTAAGAAACATATTAAACCTGTAGAGAAAACAGCTGTAAACATGGATGTAATTAAAGAAATTCATCGCCAATTAAAAGGAATAATTATCATCCATCTGAATAGTATCTGGTATCAGGTTGATGAGGATACAGGGAAACAAATGCTTGTGTTCAATAATAATCTTCCATCTTACAGAATTCCTGTCACAGGTAAAATTCAAATATCTGTTTCTTCTAGCACGGGGGAAGGGAGGCCCCCTACGGGGGTAAATATACATATAGGTAGAAATCTGTATAGAATTAAACACAATAATATGAACCCCGACAGCACATACGATGTAGAGAAAGATGATTATCTCTATGCAGAAATTATTGGCGAGTATGACAAGTTAATCCCCTTCTTCATGGAAATTAAATTAATTTATTCTCTCATGAATATATAAAAATACCGTGAATAAAAAATAAAATTAAATAATACATATTCAAAATTAATATACATAATGGATATATTTGGAAACAGAAGAAGACAAGAAATACCAGATAATTCAAGTGACATTGCCAGACTAGATGAAAGATTAAAAAGGCTTAAAGCTGACTTGTTAATCTTACAGAATTCACTAAGTTTAAATATACAAACAGAGATTACTAATCTCCAAACTCAATTGATTAACCCCATAGTGAAAATTGATAGTGAACTCAAATCCCTACTTGAAAAATATACAAATTTAGCATCCATAGACAACCTTCAAAGCTTGGGGGAGAGTGTAGGCAAATTGAAAATTGAACTTGAGAAATTTAGACAAATACAAACAACTGCTACAGAGCAATTAAAACAAGAATTAAACAATCAAGCGAATACTCTTCGCACAGAACTGCTTTCTATTATTCAAAATATCAAAACTCAGGGGGAATATGAACAGCTCAATGCCAGTATTGCAGAATTACAAGAGCAGTTTCAATCTTTTGAGATCCCTTCACTGGAAAATATTAAAACTGAACTCCAAACAGATCAGTTGCATACAGCTAAAGCAGAAGTTCAAGCTAAACTACAAACATTAGAAAATTTTATCGATAATCTTCCTTCATCTTCAGAATTAAATGCTATCGCACGCAGCGTTGCCAATATCAAGCTACAGTTAGAAACTTATGAAGATTTTGGTAAGATTCAGGGTACCATAGCTCACATTGAGGATACTTTGACTACTATGAGAAATGAATTAACAAATGTACAAGAAACTCTAGAATTCAAGTTGCCAGGTATAACCGAAACTTTAAACATTATTCAAGAACAAATCACCAAATTTGAAAATCTGAATACCGAAACTGAATTATCGCATTTTCACCATCTCATAGATGACATTCAGAACAAATTGCAAATATTACAGCAATCTACGCCAACCCAAGATGACTTAAAGCACCTTCAGGATGCCTTGAGCAGTGTTGCAGATGCCAGCGAGTTAAATATTGTGAAAGAAGCCTTGACCACACTTCAAAACACTGTAGCTAATTTGCCCACTTCCCAAGAGTTAAGATCTGTGAAAAGAGCAGTGAATAGAATTCTCAAGTCAGAGGACATCGAAAACATACAGGAAGAGATTGGTGTAATTCAAAATACTATTAATACTTTACCTACCAACCAGATAATCAATGAACTTCATGCATTATTTGTGGAAATCAAAAATCAAGTGCACGATCTTGCAAGCCAGAGTACCAAATTGAAACTTGTAGAGAGTTTACAAGAGATTAAATCAAACATCAAGCTACAGCTTGCTACTCTGGAATCTACTCAAGAATCAGCATTATCTAATTTCACCACACAACTCCACAACCTCAAGGAAGAGTTCAAACGATTGTATGTTGATGTGAGAATCAAACCTAGCTACAGTGAAGTAGTACAAACCATAGAGGAACACCTGGAACAAATATTAAGCAGGTTGGAGGAACAAGAATTAAAACATTTTTTTACTGTTGATATTGTTAGACTACAGAGTATTCCAAATACTAGAGGTCGCTGGACATATATCAATGCAGGCAATGTTTACAAATTGTACCCATACAATCAGTCTCATGAATTTTTCCTCGATGGTAATATTAAATTTCTAAAATTTGGTTACTTGAAGAGTGGTAAGCATTTTGAAGTACCACAGTTCACCATACAAAGAAAAGATGGTGTTCATAGAGCACTTCAGATACCTGTTGCATACTGGGATGAATCTGCAAAAACATATAAAGTACATGAGGATGAACAATTATCTGTTTTTAATGTAGAAGCAGGTGATCAATTATTATTTGAAGTGAAACAATTATACCCAGAGGATAATCCATTTTATGTCATATTCTCTTATACCATTAGATGTCAAGACAAGATATAGTTTATGAATTACATAAGCCAGCTCGTCGCAACTACAAGCGATTGAGTGTGGTGACAAAGGGTATAGATGATCTGTTTCAAGCAGATCTGATAGAAATGTCAACAGGAACTTTGAAAAATTTACATAAGATAAATCATAATTACAAGTACATGCTTACAGTTATCGATACATTTAGTAAGTATGCATGGGCAATTCCCCTAAAATCCAAAACAGGTGCTTGTGTTGTTGAGGCTTTTAAATTGATATTTAGCAAAGGCAGAATACCAAAATATCTACAGACAGATAAAGGAAAAGAATTTTATAATTCTACATTTAGCAAGTTAATGGAACAGTATAATATTAAACATTATTCTACATATAGTGATCTCAAAGCAAGTATAGTGGAAAGGTTCAATAGAACATTAAAACATCTAATTTGGAGGCAATTTACTCTACAGGGTAATTACAAGTGGATAGATATTTTACCTAGCCTAGTTCATAATTATAATAACTCAGTACACAGTACTATTGACATGAAACCAGCTGAGGTAACCAAAGCTGATGAGGCAAGATTGATTTCTACTGTTTACTGTAATAAATATAAACATACAATTAAGAAACCAAAATTCAGAATAGGAGAACAAGTTAGAATTAGTAAATTTAAACATTTATTCGAGAAGGGATAACTAAGAATTGGTCTACAGAGTTATTCACTATAGTTCAAGTTTTGCCAGGGAATAGAAATACCTATATGATAAAAGATAGTAGCAATAAAATACTAAAAGGGAGATTTTATGAAGAGGAGCTCAGTAAAACAAAATATCCAGACACATATCTAATTGAAAAAGTATTACTTAAAAAGAATAATAAACTTTATGTTAAATGGCTTGGATTAGCAGAGAAAAGTTGGATAGATGCAGACAAAGTTATTCTTTGACACCAACATGGAATGTTGTACAGCGATTGCCAGATATAGCAAAAACTACTAAGAGAAATGGTGAGTTGCTGCCTGATCACAAGTAGTACAGCAAAGAGAATTCCACGCCCGAAAATGAGGTATAGTGAGGTACACAGTGTTGCCAACCTCTTACTCGAAAAAATAACCAAGGTTTTTATCTTGGTCTAACCTAATTTGAAGCAAGGAGCTGGCAATACTGCGAATCTCACCGAGCCTCATTTTCTCGCAGTGTTGCCAACTCGGACGAGGCGTAGCCTTTTACGGTGTATGTTAATGGTTTGCTCTCGTAAGGCATGAGCCTTATTTTCTCGCAGTGTTGCCAACTCAGGGCGAGGCGTAGCTTTTTACGGTGTATGTTAACGGTTTGCTCTCGTAAGGCATGAGCCCTATTTTTTTGCAGTGTTGCCAACACCTCACTCGAAAAAATCACCAAGGTTTTTGTTTTTGGGTATAAACTAACCTACAATGAGAGAAAAATGGACAGAAAAAGCTCTGACATTACTTTTTAAGCTATTTTTTACCCTATTTCAAAATGTTGCTTTTATGCTAACTTGTTTTTTGACCTATATTTGAAATGACTTACGATATTTTCCTATAAGGAGGCTGTTTTTTTACTGTAAGCTCTCTTAGTGTAATCTACTACGACCTGCTAATAGGCTTCTGCTCTCAGCGTAATCTGTTTTACGTACTAAACTAATCTACAATGAGAGAAAAAATGGACAGAAAAAGCTCTGATATTACTTTTTAAGCTATTTTTTACCTTCTGCAAATGTTGCTCTTATGCTAACTTATTTTTTGATCTATTTTTTATTTTATGATGTTTTACGCACTAAACTAGCCTACAATGAGAGAAAAATGGACAGAAAAAGCTCTGGCATTATTTTTTAAACTATTTTTTATTCTATTTTAAATGTTGCTCTTATGCTAACTTATTTTTTTATTTTTTTTATTTTACGATGTTTTATGCACTAAACTAACCTACAATGAGAGAAAAAATGAACAGAAAAAACTCTGATATTATTTTTTAAGCTATTTTTTATCTTCTGCAAATTTTGCTCTTATGCTAACTTGTTTTTTGACCTACTTTTGAAATGACTTATGATATTTTCCTATAAGGAGGCTGTTTTTTTTTACTGTAAGCCCCCTCAGTGTAATCTACCACGATCTTGTGCTCTCAGCGTAATCTGCCACGATGTGTTTTGTTTTTTAAAACTCTCATGTGTGATCTTCTACAATGTGTGTGTGTGTGTGATAATCAAAATTTATTTTTGTTAAGGAAATCCCTGGCCCCTGCTACGACCTAACGGGACCTCTTCTATGATGTTTTGGGCCTTCTGCTATAATGTTTTTCTCCTCATGTTGCAAAAATTGTATTGTAGCGGTATTTGAAATCGACTGTACTGTGTAGTAGACCAATCAACTCGGTTCTAAGCTCGAAAAGTGGGGCTCAGTGGGGCTCAACCCACCCCAAGAAAATTTCACCATGTGATTTTTCACAGGCGAAACTAACCTACCAATAGGAGTTGGCAACACTGACTAGTTGCTTCACAAACCTCTTGTTTTTTAAACATATGATATTTTCACAGGCGAGGCTAACCTACAAGTTACAAGTTGACGGCGTAATCTTCTATAAGATGATAAGTATGCAATAAGATGAAGAAGATACTAACTGGCAATAGCGGTGTTAATGTTTCCAGCTTTCTACCCCCACCCTCTTCTTACCGGACCTTCTCCCTTATGGTGCAGTGGTATTCAAGGATTCGATACTTGCACAAGTGGTTTTTGAAACTGTAGGTTTAGCCCCGATTAGTCTTACTTACAGGGGGCTCTTGTAAATGGCACGGGTGAAAAAACATGCATATTTTTGTTTTTTCCACATGTATGTATGTATGTAATGCGATTTGTGTGGAGGCCAAAATTTTGAATTTACGGCTTAATTAATCTGCATGAATGCTTAATGTTTTGATTTTTTTTATTTCTAGTTTGACATGAGATACACACAATTTTATTTTTTTGAAGTACAGTTAATATTACCTAGTTCGGGTTAAGCTGTAACATACAACTAGCGATCGACACGACACACAGACAGAGAGAGTGTGAGCAAATTTAAAGTGCGATCTATTGTGAACTAAACTAACCTCACACACCCACCCACATATAGTTTTACAGGTAACTCAAAAAGCAGAAAATAGTACATAGCATGACAGGTTGATCTATCGTAAACTAAACTAACCTTACTTGCCCACCTACATATAGCCTTACAGGTGACTCAAAGGCAGAAAGGCAGCTATATTACTTGTAAGGGCCAACACACAAGATTTATTGCAAACTAAATTAACCTACGACATAAGCCATGGACACATCTTCCAGATAGGGTATAAGCAACTCACCTCTTGTAATTGTATAACGGGGGAAAATTAACCTACAGCTGGCAACACTGTTTGAGTTGCTTTCGACGAGCCAAACTTACACTTTGCAAATAGGCTAAAGCTAATTTTTTACAGCTAGAAGCTTGAAACATATACTCTTGCAGAGTATGCCAACTTACCTCATGTAAAAATATTACCTAGTACGGTTAAGCTGTGACATACAACTAACGATCGACACGACCACCTGACACACATACGGAGAGAGTGAGACAGCTTATATGCAATATATTCCTACACATGTACTGGGTTTTAAAAGGTAACTTGCAACAACTATTTTACTCACTCTCTATCAAAATCTCCTAACCACATGTTTTTGATACTTGCTGCCAGAACATGGTGGTTTTAGACTGTAAATTCAACCTGATTATTCTATTTGTGCATGATGCCTGCATTTGGAATATTTAATTCTTGGCATACGGTATTTTGCGTGCTCCAGTAACCTTGTGCTTGATTCACGGAAGCTATGACGCGTATTTCCTGTTTTGCGAACATGCGAGAATTTTTCACAATAGATAATATATTGCAAGAGCGAGTTGTTTGTGTATATAAATCTAGTTTTGGAAATGGACATGAATATAATGTCAAAAATTATTGCATAACTTAAAAATATTGATATTTATTGCACTAGCAAAGGTAAATGTGGAATGCCCCGGCCCCCTCAGCTGTTAGGTTAAACAGCATAAATATTTTATTACTGATAGCAAGCATTCTCATATCCACAAAACAGATCTAGTAATGAGCTGTCTTGCAAGTCTCCCGAGTGAAGGAATATGATGCCACTATAAACTGCAAACAAGATATGCAGTCCCTCGCATGAGATGTATGAGGCTTATGAACCTCGACCTATAGAGTTGTACAATGGATGTTTTTTTTAAGCATAGCGGTATGTTTTTTGCTTATTTTAATGTCATCGAGCGTGCATGTAAAGAAGGGGAGAGAAAAAAAAGAGGAGGGGGGGTTATAACGGATAATTCATATTTCGATTTCAATATTTTTGCTAGTCACGATTCACCTGCTATCTAGAAGGACACTGGACGATGGCTAAAAGCGAGTGAAGGAGAGAAATGTTATTTTTTTTTATTTTTTTTGATTGTGTGTGATGAAATAGTTTTAGATAATAATAGTAGGCTAATAGAATTGTAGAAAACGGGTGTATGGTGATGCGAGGCTGAAAGCAATTTTGAAAGCAGTCTCGGGCATCTTTGCGTTCAGCCAACAAGGAAAATGCACATGGAGGGCGCAACGGTATTGTCCATGGATGGTTTTTCTGAATAAACATACATATTAGTTTTTGCAGTCTCCAGATGGGATCGGAGTTTTTGTTTTGGTTGGACAAGGGGTTCAGATAAATGCATGGACATCAAAATAAAAGAAAAAAAAATTACTCCATTGCTCACATGTATTGAGTCTTCCAATAACACACCTCGCGGGGCGTACCTACATGTATGCAAAATATAGTTAATGTCTTATTTCTCGAACCTGTGGTCTGTAGATTTGTTTTTGTTGGCAACAGAAACAGAAAAAATGGCACCATGTTATTGTATACTGATATGGGTGTACTGTAATCATAACAATTTTCTAGTTAAAAATCTATGTCGAAAAGCAATGTTGGGTGACTTGTCTGTGTTGGGTCTTATTAACAACTTCACAGCTGTACCTGCACAACTCATCGACTACAAGGCAACAATGTTAGGAAATGTGTGCATGGCTCCGAGAATACAATTTAAAATTACTAATGTGGCATGAACCCCCTCTACTTGTGTGTATTTGAATATGCGAAAATTAGACACTTTGAATAATCGATGAGAACAATCACAAAAGCAGCTTGCACCTGTATGACGTGTTCAAACTTCAGATGATTTTTGTTAATCTACAAAAGCCAAGTGCAAACGGAGATCACTACGAAAATTGGGGGGGGGGGAAAAAGAAGGGAGGCTATTTTGGCTAATGGCAACGATGAGGATGAATAATGGTTGTTTTGATAAAATTGACGAAGTTAATATGCCTAGCCTAAAATAAAATTCAACAATTAATGTTAAACATTTGCCACTCTGAAATGGCGACGGCTATCATCATAACATGACTTGTTTCTAACCTGTCTATATTGGCCCTCTCTCTACCCCTCCATAAATTTGATTCGAAAGGCACAATCATTCCAGTTCTTGAATAAGACTCGCATATGCCCTCAGAAAAAACAAGAGAAGAAATAAATAAATCAAGTCATGTATATTCTTCATCCCCGAACTTTCTTCCACAACACTGCACGAAGCCTCGAGTTTCGGATATTGTTGTTGTGCGACAGGATAGGATAGATGAACCGTATGTTTACCGAGGACCAGACGTAATCAAACATTTTTTTGAAAAGATAGTTGAAGAGGTTGAGACTATTGGCAGCCTCTTACGCGAATTGAAACCAAATGCTCCCATTATCCAGCTATGAACTTCAATCTTACAATAATATTGAAACGTGTCCGGTGTGCGATCAAAGGTTTTACCGACGAGAACCGGAAAGTAATTTCATCATAATTATTTTACCGGAAACTACATCGGTGGAATCTGTAACATAATGTATTCATGTATGTGTTTGACAATCATATATCACTTACTAGAACAATTTTCACATTGTTTTCACTACGTGAGATGATATTTTATTTACATTTGCGATAAAATAGAGGTTTGGGTGTAATAACAGTTTTTATTAATTAATTTAGAGATGCATTTTTTATTTGTTGAGTTAATGATTAGGTTAATTTGTTATTTCTTGCAAAAAAAAGAGGGAACCACAGCTGAAAGAAAATACACAACTTGTATTATTGAGGTCAAGAGTTTGTGTTAACATCACTTTTTGCATACATAGGCTAATCGCGACTCGGGATATGTTTAAAATGGAATCTGAAATATTGATTATGCGACCTGACTGGAACTCGGAATAGGACACACTGATTACAAGACGTCGATATATTACTATTTGGTAAGAAATTGTAGTGTTTCAATTCACACACACACACACTCACAATTTAAAACAACTAAACTGATCGTAGGCCCAACTGGCGGCTGGCATACACAACTATCCATCCACCAGTCGTCTTCTGGGGCGTGTGTTTCGATGAGTGTCAACAACCTCCATTGTGAAGTAAAATTTGTAGGGGTAACATCACTCTCCAATTACAATGTTGGCAAACTTTTCAATTTTATCGTAAACGACGACAAAGGTATCGGCTACCTGATCAAAATTATCAACACGCTGCCTCCGAGATTCTGGAACGTTGCCGAAGGAAAGGGACTCGTGAACGACATCATCAACAAGTTATTTTTCGAGATATATTTACCTGGCTACCAATACTGCGGACCGGGTACCAAACTTGAGAAAAGATTGGAGAGAGGAGACAAGAGTGTGAATCCGTTGGACGCGGCATGCAAAAATCACGATATTGCTTACAACACGCACACGAATTTGGATGCACGTCACGAAGCAGACAAGAAATTGGAGCATGCTGCTTTCAGGAGGGTCATGAGCAGAGATGCTTCTTTGGGAGAAAAAGTTGCAGCATTGGGCACCACCATCGCCATGAACACGAAACAAAAATTTGGATGGGAAATCCTACCTAGAGTTATCTTTAACTGGCAACGAGGTGATCTTGGTCAGCACGACGAACCCTCAGCCGTTATAGAAGATATCTGAAACCAGCTTACACCAGTCACTCATAGCCCCCCCCCCCAATTTTCTCACGATGGTGGGTTGCTACCGGCCCTATACGTAGGCCGAATAAATTCCGACCAGAGCCGGATTCGAACCTATACCGTCTCGCAGCGAACAATCTCAAGACGAGTGAACGCCGTAATTCGCTCAGCTACGGAGGAGGACTCTCTCTCTCTCTACTCTTTCTCTAATTTTCATCATCATTGTTAAAATTAATCCAAGAGAAAATATATATTTTGTGTTGACATGGGAAATATGCAATAAAAAAATACATGATCAATAGTTAAGGTCAAAATCTGAATAAACAGTGAGGGTGATACACGCAAGCTTCCAGGCATGTGATTTACACAGAATTAAATATAAAATGAGAGATGGAAGGTTTTTGTTACTATTAGAATTTAAGGACGGAAAATATGTACAGCAAATGAATACTACGTTTGACTAATTGTGAAGATGAGTATCACAGTACGTTTTTTATCGTTCTTATATAAACGTTGAAACGTTTAAGAACGTATAAGAACGTTTACCGAAACGTTTCAACGCTGCGTGAGTGACTGGTGTAAGCTGGTTTCAGATATCTTCTATAACGGCTGAGGGTTCGTCGTGCTGACCAAGATCACCTCGTTGCCAGTTAAAGATAACTCTAGGTAGGATTTCCCATCCAAATTTTTGTTTCGTGTTCATGGCGATGGTGGTGCCCAATGCTGCAACTTTTTCTCCCAAAGAAGCATCTCTGCTCATGACCCTCCTGAAAGCAGCATGCTCCAATTTCTTGTCTGCTTCGTGACGTGCATCCAAATTCGTGTGCGTGTTGTAAGCAATATCGTGATTTTTGCATGCCGCGTCCAACGGATTCACACTCTTGTCTCCTCTCTCCAATCTTTTCTCAAGTTTGGTACCCGGTCCGCAGTATTGGTAGCCAGGTAAATATATCTCGAAAAATAACTTGTTGATGATGTCGTTCACGAGTCCCTTTCCTTCGGCAACGTTCCAGAATCTCGGAGGCAGCGTGTTGATAATTTTGATCAGGTAGCCGATACCTTTGTCGTCGTTTACGATAAAATTGAAAAGTTTGCCAACATTGTAATTGGAGAGTGATGTTACCCCTACAAATTTTACTTCACAATGGAGGTTGTTGACACTCATCGAAACACACGCCCCAGAAGACGACTGGTGGATGGATAGTTGTGTATGCCAGCCGCCAGTTGGGCCTACGATCAGTTTAGTTGTTTTAAATTGTGAGTGTGTGTGTGTGTGAATTGAAACACTACAATTTCTTACCAAATAGTAATATATCGACGTCTTGTAATCAGTGTGTCCTATTCCGAGTTCCAGTCAGGTCGCATAATCAATATTTCAGATTCCATTTTAAACATATCCCGAGTCGCGATTAGCCTATGTATGCAAAAAGTGATGTTAACACAAACTCTTGACCTCAATAATACAAGTTGTGTATTTTCTTTCAGCTGTGGTTCCCTCTTTTTTTTGCAAGAAATAACAAATTAACCTAATCATTAACTCAACAAATAAAAAATGCATCTCTAAATTAATTAATAAAAACTGTTATTACACCCAAACCTCTATTTTATCGCAAATGTAAATAAAATATCATCTCACGTAGTGAAAACAATGTGAAAATTGTTCTAGTAAGTGATATATGATTGTCAAACACATACATGAATACATTATGTTACAGATTCCACCGATGTAGTTTCCGGTAAAATAATTATGATGAAATTACTTTCCGGTTCTCGTCGGTAAAACCTTTGATCGCACACCGGACACGTTTCAATATTATTGTAAGATTGAAGTTCATAGCTGGATAATGGGAGCATTTGGTTTCAATTCGCGTAAGAGGCTGCCAATAGTCTCAACCTCTTCAACTATCTTTTCAAAAAAATGTTTGATTACGTCTGGTCCTCGGTAAACATACGGTTCATCTATCCTATCCTGTCGCACAACAACAATATCCGAAACTCGAGGCTTCGTGCAGTGTTGTGGAAGAAAGTTCGGGGATGAAGAATATACATGACTTGATTTATTTATTTCTTCTCTTGTTTTTTCTGAGGGCATATGCGAGTCTTATTCAAGAACTGGAATGATTGTGCCTTTCGAATCAAATTTATGGAGGGGTAGAGAGAGGGCCAATATAGACAGGTTAGAAACAAGTCATGTTATGATGATAGCCGTCGCCATTTCAGAGTGGCAAATGTTTAACATTAATTGTTGAATTTTATTTTAGGCTAGGCATATTAACTTCGTCAATTTTATCAAAACAACCATTATTCATCCTCATCGTTGCCATTAGCCAAAATAGCCTCCCTTCTTTCCCCCCCCCCCCCCAATTTTCGTAGTGATCTCCGTTTGCACTTGGCTTTTGTAGATTAACAAAAATCATCTGAAGTTTGAACACGTCATACAGGTGCAAGCTGCTTTTGTGATTGTTCTCATCGATTATTCAAAGTGTCTAATTTTCGCATATTCAAATACACACAAGTAGAGGGGGTTCATGCCACATTAGTAATTTTAAATTGTATTCTCGGAGCCATGCACACATTTCCTAACATTGTTGCCTTGTAGTCGATGAGTTGTGCAGGTACAGCTGTGAAGTTGTTAATAAGACCCAACACAGACAAGTCACCCAACATTGCTTTTCGACATAGATTTTTAACTAGAAAATTGTTATGATTACAGTACACCCATATCAGTATACAATAACATGGTGCCATTTTTTCTGTTTCTGTTGCCAACAAAAACAAATCTACAGACCACAGGTTCGAGAAATAAGACATTAACTATATTTTGCATACATGTAGGTACGCCCCGCGAGGTGTGTTATTGGAAGACTCAATACATGTGAGCAATGGAGTAAATTTTTTTTCTTTTATTTTGATGTCCATGCATTTATCTGAACCCCTTGTCCAACCAAAACAAAAACTCCGATCCCATCTGGAGACTGCAAAAACTAATATGTATGTTTATTCAGAAAAACCATCCATGGACAATACCGTTGCGCCCTCCATGTGCATTTTCCTTGTTGGCTGAACGCAAAGATGCCCGAGACTGCTTTCAAAATTGCTTTCAGCCTCGCATCACCATACACCCGTTTTCTACAATTCTATTAGCCTACTATTATTATCTAAAACTATTTCATCACACACAATCAAAAAAAATAAAAAAAAATAACATTTCTCTCCTTCACTCGCTTTTAGCCATCGTCCAGTGTCCTTCTAGATAGCAGGTGAATCGTGACTAGCAAAAATATTGAAATCGAAATATGAATTATCCGTTATAACCCCCCCTCCTCTTTTTTTTCTCTCCCCTTCTTTACATGCACGCTCGATGACATTAAAATAAGCAAAAAACATACCGCTATGCTTAAAAAAAACATCCATTGTACAACTCTATAGGTCGAGGTTCATAAGCCTCATACATCTCATGCGAGGGACTGCATATCTTGTTTGCAGTTTATAGTGGCATCATATTCCTTCACTCGGGAGACTTGCAAGACAGCTCATTACTAGATCTGTTTTGTGGATATGAGAATGCTTGCTATCAGTAATAAAATATTTATGCTGTTTAACCTAACAGCTGAGGGGGCCGGGGCATTCCACATTTACCTTTGCTAGTGCAATAAATATCAATATTTTTAAGTTATGCAATAATTTTTGACATTATATTCATGTCCATTTCCAAAACTAGATTTATATACACAAACAACTCGCTCTTGCAATATATTATCTATTGTGAAAAATTCTCGCATGTTCGCAAAACAGGAAATACGCGTCATAGCTTCCGTGAATCAAGCACAAGGTTACTGGAGCACGCAAAATACCGTATGCCAAGAATTAAATATTCCAAATGCAGGCATCATGCACAAATAGAATAATCAGGTTGAATTTACAGTCTAAAACCACCATGTTCTGGCAGCAAGTATCAAAAACATGTGGTTAGGAGATTTTGATAGAGAGTGAGTAAAATAGTTGTTGCAAGTTACCTTTTAAAACCCAGTACATGTGTAGGAATATATTGCATATAAGCTGTCTCACTCTCTCCGTATGTGTGTCAGGTGGTCGTGTCGATCGTTAGTTGTATGTCACAGCTTAACCGTACTAGGTAATATTTTTACATGAGGTAAGTTGGCATACTCTGCAAGAGTATATGTTTCAAGCTTCTAGCTGTAAAAAATTAGCTTTAGCCTATTTGCAAAGTGTAAGTTTGGCTCGTCGAAAGCAACTCAAACAGTGTTGCCAGCTGTAGGTTAATTTTCCCCCGTTATACAATTACAAGAGGTGAGTTGCTTATACCCTATCTGGAAGATGTGTCCATGGCTTATGTCGTAGGTTAATTTAGTTTGCAATAAATCTTGTGTGTTGGCCCTTACAAGTAATATAGCTGCCTTTCTGCCTTTGAGTCACCTGTAAGGCTATATGTAGGTGGGCAAGTAAGGTTAGTTTAGTTTACGATAGATCAACCTGTCATGCTATGTACTATTTTCTGCTTTTTGAGTTACCTGTAAAACTATATGTGGGTGGGTGTGTGAGGTTAGTTTAGTTCACAATAGATCGCACTTTAAATTTGCTCACACTCTCTCTGTCTGTGTGTCGTGTCGATCGCTAGTTGTATGTTACAGCTTAACCCGAACTAGGTAATATTAACTGTACTTCAAAAAAATAAAATTGTGTGTATCTCATGTCAAACTAGAAATAAAAAAAATCAAAACATTAAGCATTCATGCAGATTAATTAAGCCGTAAATTCAAAATTTTGGCCTCCACACAAATCGCATTACATACATACATACATGTGGAAAAAACAAAAATATGCATGTTTTTTCACCCGTGCCATTTACAAGAGCCCCCTGTAAGTAAGACTAATCGGGGCTAAACCTACAGTTTCAAAAACCACTTGTGCAAGTATCGAATCCTTGAATACCACTGCACCATAAGGGAGAAGGTCCGGTAAGAAGAGGGTGGGGGTAGAAAGCTGGAAACATTAACACCGCTATTGCCAGTTAGTATCTTCTTCATCTTATTGCATACTTATCATCTTATAGAAGATTACGCCGTCAACTTGTAACTTGTAGGTTAGCCTCGCCTGTGAAAATATCATATGTTTAAAAAACAAGAGGTTTGTGAAGCAACTAGTCAGTGTTGCCAACTCCTATTGGTAGGTTAGTTTCGCCTGTGAAAAATCACATGGTGAAATTTTCTTGGGGTGGGTTGAGCCCCACTGAGCCCCACTTTTCGAGCTTAGAACCGAGTTGATTGGTCTACTACACAGTACAGTCGATTTCAAATACCGCTACAATACAATTTTTGCAACATGAGGAGAAAAACATTATAGCAGAAGGCCCAAAACATCATAGAAGAGGTCCCGTTAGGTCGTAGCAGGGGCCAGGGATTTCCTTAACAAAAATAAATTTTGATTATCACACACACACACACATTGTAGAAGATCACACATGAGAGTTTTAAAAAACAAAACACATCGTGGCAGATTACGCTGAGAGCACAAGATCGTGGTAGATTACACTGAGGGGGCTTACAGTAAAAAAAAACAGCCTCCTTATAGGAAAATATCATAAGTCATTTCAAAAGTAGGTCAAAAAACAAGTTAGCATAAGAGCAAAATTTGCAGAAGATAAAAAATAGCTTAAAAAATAATATCAGAGTTTTTTCTGTTCATTTTTTCTCTCATTGTAGGTTAGTTTAGTGCATAAAACATCGTAAAATAAAAAAAATAAAAAAATAAGTTAGCATAAGAGCAACATTTAAAATAGAATAAAAAATAGTTTAAAAAATAATGCCAGAGCTTTTTCTGTCCATTTTTCTCTCATTGTAGGCTAGTTTAGTGCGTAAAACATCATAAAATAAAAAATAGATCAAAAAATAAGTTAGCATAAGAGCAACATTTGCAGAAGGTAAAAAATAGCTTAAAAAGTAATATCAGAGCTTTTTCTGTCCATTTTTTCTCTCATTGTAGATTAGTTTAGTACGTAAAACAGATTACGCTGAGAGCAGAAGCCTATTAGCAGGTCGTAGTAGATTACACTAAGAGAGCTTACAGTAAAAAAACAGCCTCCTTATAGGAAAATATCGTAAGTCATTTCAAATATAGGTCAAAAAACAAGTTAGCATAAAAGCAACATTTTGAAATAGGGTAAAAAATAGCTTAAAAAGTAATGTCAGAGCTTTTTCTGTCCATTTTTCTCTCATTGTAGGTTAGTTTATACCCAAAAACAAAAACCTTGGTGATTTTTTCGAGTGAGGTGTTGGCAACACTGCAAAAAAATAGGGCTCATGCCTTACGAGAGCAAACCGTTAACATACACCGTAAAAAGCTACGCCTCGCCCTGAGTTGGCAACACTGCGAGAAAATAAGGCTCATGCCTTACGAGAGCAAACCATTAACATACACCGTAAAAGGCTACGCCTCGTCCGAGTTGGCAACACTGCGAGAAAATGAGGCTCGGTGAGATTCGCAGTATTGCCAGCTCCTTGCTTCAAATTAGGTTAGACCAAGATAAAAACCTTGGTTATTTTTTCGAGTAAGAGGTTGGCAACACTGTGTACCTCACTATACCTCATTTTCGGGCGTGGAATTCTCTTTGCTGTACTACTATCACATAAGATGCCTCATAGTAGGGCCTTCAGGTTGTGGGAAGACTACCTTGCTTGTAGATAATTTTTTGCTGGCCCCTAACTGGTTACACTGGAAAAATAGACACTTGTATGTATTTTCAAGAAGTTTAGAACAACCAAAATACCAGCAACTCATGAAGGTGTATGAGGGACTTAACATATCTACATTTGATTCAAAAATAAAACCTCTCGATCACTGTTTGAAGAAATCTGTTGTTGTTTTTGATGATGTGATTCTAGAAAATCAGAATGAGATAAGAAATTTCTTTACACAGGGTAGACATAGGGAAATAGATTGCTTTTACTTAGCTCAAACTTACTCCAAGATTCCCAAGCAGTTATTAAGAGATAATACAAATTTAATTCGTTTATTTCGCCAAGATCATACTAATCTGAAACATGTTTACGATGACTATGTTGGGGGAGATTTAAATTATAATCAATTTTCAAAATTCTGCTCTTCATGTTGGAACACCGATGATTTTGGATTTGCTACGATCGACATGACAAGAAAACCTAGCAATGGGAAATTTAGAAATAAAATCAACGACTTTTTGAACGTCGAAACATTATAAATAACCATCAATCAAAAAATATAAATATGTCAAAACATAAAATTGAAGATAATTTAAAATTACATGAGTATCTTGCTAAACGCTTCAAGGGGTGGAAGGATGAGAACAGAGGCTCTTATGAGCAGCGCAAGCATCAAGATCAGCCTATTATAGATGCTATCAGTGGTCTTGGTAAAGAAATTAAAAGCATCACAGAGCAAAATAAAGATCTCATCAATGATTTGGTGCCTCTCACTGCTAAAAACTATGCAGACTTCCCTCCTACCCCCTTATCTAGCATTCACACACCTTTAGCACTTAAATAACCTCTTAGACCAGCTATACAACAAGAATCAGAGAAGAAAATTGAGTTCGGGCCCTTGGCAAGGGATTATTTGAGTACAGGCAAGTTTGAGAAAGATGAGGTCTTTGGACTGTACCCTACTATGAAACCTAATGAAGGAGCAGTTTGGAAAATAGGGAAGTCTAGAGTGACATTCGAGGGGGACAACATAAAAGTCAATTTGGGTGATGAAAACAGTTGGTCAAGGTACCCTGGTACCCCTGGTCTATGGGAGCTCTTAACCAAGAAGCAACCAAAACATTTTACTGAAGAAGACTATCAAAGTTATTCAGATATTCTGATACTATCTGATGCCTTGTATCAAAACAACGATGCTAGTCAGAACAGAGTTAAATCAAGTACTGGAGGCAAGTACAAGAACCTTATCAAGCCCATCTGGAACCAACTCAAGACTGGAAGTGGTATCAAGCAATACAACACTTTAGCTAAAGAGTTTGTGTGGATTAATGATGTAAGAAAACTTATAGACAGGCTGTTGGTGATAGCAGGGGAAGAGAATGCTGGAAACAACAATTTTTACAATGAGAAGATGGGTATTGTAGATATGATTAGTAACAAGCTAGCTACATTTATTGCAAATGATCCTAAAGGCATAGGATACTTGATTAAAATTATCAATACTCTACCACCTAAATTCTGGAACATGGCAGAGGGTAAAGGCTTAGTTAATGATATTATTAATAAACTGCCATTTGAGGTACATGTTCCTGGCTATCAGTACTGTGGTCCAGGTACCAAACTTGACAAGCGATTGAAGAGGGGAGACAAGGGAGTTAATCCTCTCGATGCAGCCTGCAAGGAACATGACATTGCTTACAATAGACATGCAGATCTTGATACTCGACATGTGGCTGATCGAAAATTAGAAGAAGCAGCATTTGGAAGATTAACCAGCAGAGATGCTTCGTTGGGTGAAAAAATAACTGCATTGGGTACAACAATTGCTATGAATACAAAACAAAAGTTAGGGTGTGGTTTGTAATATAAATATATATAAATACCCCTAAATAATAATAATAAACAACATGAAACCTAAAGGTGTTGTCTACCAGATTCCATATCATAATCTTAAAAATTTAAAAATTAATCCAATTTTAACTAAAAAACAACAAGAGAAGAAGATACAATGTATAGCCAAAGGGAATGGAATGAAATTATTAGTTAGCACATCACAATTAAAAAGGTTGCAAAATAGAAGAAAAAAATCACATAGTTTTGGGTTCATATTTAGCATCCCTGCCATCTTAGCTGCTCTAGGGGCTATCGGGAGCTTGGCTGGCGGGAGCGCTGCTATTGCCAAAACTGTAATAGATTCAAAAAAGAATAAAGCAAAACTAGCAGAACAGAAAAGACATAATCTAGCTATGGAGAGCCCCCTATGAGGGGGTAGTGGTGTAAAGTCTAGGGTACTCAGTGGTATGAAATCCAGAGCTCTCAGAAAATTAAAAAAAAGAAGAAGCACTCACCAACCAAGATATTGAATCTTTAGTTAAAATATTTAAAATTAAGTATTTCAGAGGTGTTTTCATGAGTGACGCTCTCCCTAAAAATAGTTCTCCCCCCTCTTGGGGGGCTCGAGAATGTGGTGTGGTTAACTTGGATATGTCCAAAAATATTGGTACACACTGGATATGCTATTATAAACAGAATAACAATGCTTACATATTTGACTCCTTTGGTGGGGTGCCCCTTACAGAATTAATTAATTATTTAAAACATGTAAACATTTATTACAATGATGAGCGTATACAAAATTTCAATCAAATTATATGTAGTCATGTTTGTGTTACCATGCTCAGAATTTTGAATAAAATACATAACATCAAATTAGAAGATTTTCAAAAAGCTGTGTGGTACATTAAGCATGGGAATTTTTCATCTTTCTAGTGAGACATCGATCTTGAAACTACATCTCCATGATGATATCATATATCCAAAATCCATAGCTCTCAGAGCTTTCTACAGCATGTATCTTATTCCAAATGTAACAAATTATAATAATTCTATAGTTGTAGGCAATGAGAAAATTGTTATTCCCCCTGGACAGTATAATTTATCTACTTTACAATCAGAACTTGGCAACAGTGTACTCCTATCTCAGAATTCTGTAACACACAGAGTGGAGATTGTGTCTGCGCAAGAAACGGTAGACCTGTCTAGCATGGGTGAGATTTTAGGATTTCCCAACAACACCAAACTAGAACCAGGTATTAGACACATAGGTAAATTCATACCAAAATTCTTGGCTATAGAGACATTGAACATTCACTGCAACATTGCTAAAGGGATGATTATCAAAGCTGAAGAAAATTCAGTTGGTAGACACAAGGAAACAGGTATCATAGCTACATTCAAACTAAATTCTGAATTCATGGAGCCAATTTTCTATTCCCCCATCCCACCAATCTATTTTCCAGTTTCACATGACAAAGTTAATTACATAGAGATAACAATTACAAATGAGAAGAATGAGATAGTTGATTTTGCTGGTGCCAATACCACTGCAGTAATTGAAATAAATATTTAATAAATAAATATATAAATAAATACCCAAAATGGAAAATATTGAGAGTTATGAATTACAGTCCTTCCCTCCAAACAGGAGGACCTTTGCAAACCTCAATGAAGCCAACAAAGAGATCGAGTTTGAAATCACAGCAGGGGATGGGTTTATTCATCCACACAGATCAGATTTGTATATAAAATTTGATATTGTTAAGAAGAGCACTGGTGAAGAATTTCCTCCTACTGCTAATGTGAAACTTATAAATAACTTTGTACCCTTCTTGTTCTCACAAGTTGAAGTTCAGAAGCATGGCACAGTCATAGACAGAATTGATTACCCTGGTATTACATCCACTACAATAGGAACTTTGAAACTATCTAAAGCAGAAAGTGCTTACTACAAAGCTGCTGGATTCGAAGCAGGTACAAGAATTCAAACAAAATCTCACACAGTGTTGTTCCCTATGAGATTGCTATTTGGATTCTTTAGTGATTACAAAGAGATCATGTGGAAAGGAGGTCTTAGCATCATATTTCGTAGAGCACCCAATGATAACAATGTCATCATGAGGTACAAAACTTTAAATGCAGATGGTACAGCAAATGATGCTAGCTTGCCAGAGGCTGCAAAATGTGTTATACAGTCCATAGAACTAAGAATGCCAATTGTTGAATATGAAGCAAATTATTCTCTCAAGTATAAATCCAACATCTTGAAGAATCCAAAAATTCCTTTAGTTTTTTATACTTACCAGTGCATATCTAAAGCTGTGGAAGGCAAGTTTTTTGAATATGATATTACAACACAGTTTCAATCTTTAAGATATGACATGCCAGAGTTTGTAGCTGTACTGTTCCAAACAGCAAGAGATGACAATCAAGAAAAAGACAGCAGCCAGTTTGATGACTGTAAAATTAAAAACATATATTTAAAGAATGGTAGAAATGAAGTGTTCCCCCGTGAAAATTACAATTTGAACATAGCAAATCAAGATTATTTAAAATTGTATGAAGGATACTCTGCTTTTAAGAGAGTTACTGAAGGAAATATGAATATGTATTATGATCCAGATGAATTCATAGCTCATAGGCCAATGTTTCTAATAAATGCTTCAAAAAGAAAATTAGTAGTTATAAATGATAGAACTAATATTAAAATAGTATGTGAATTTCATGATGCACTACCAGAGAACACTACATGCAGTGCAATTTTAATTGTAGAGAAGTCATACATATATGATGTGAAGAATGAAAGAATAATAGAACAATTTTAATTTCTATATGTTTAACAAGTTATCAACCATCCTCCTAGCTCAATTAGGGATGGAGATATAACAATTTTTAAGTTACATCTATCTATGATGAACATTTGTTGCAAGATTTGCTTGTATTATAGTGTCCATACTCTCTTGTATGAACATTGCAATCTAATATTTGCAATTTATTATCATTGCCATTGAGTGCTATTTTGTTTTTTATAGTGGTATGGACACCATCCAATCTACTAGTAAGATGATGAGCTGACATTAATAAGGTTTCATTTTTCAATAGGCACTGTTTGAAATCTTCTATTGTGAGTTTAGCAGTACAGCTTAGACTCACACCCTTGGCCTTTTTTTTTCATTTTTGCCATCTATCTTTAGGCAGTACATTTTTGGCCTCAGGCCAGCAAATTCTGATATTATGGACCCTTCCACCTCATCTTTCATTTTTCCTGGGATCATCTGATTTTCAACACTGTACAGTGGATGATCTTTTGGATAGTTACTAAAATCAAAATGTTCTCTCATAGAAAACAGATCACTGTATAAATCATCTATTTTTATTACATATACAAAAGCATCAGTATCCATGTAGGCTATCTGAATATTATTTTTGGGCCTCATAACATCATAATGGAACTTATACATCTCCAATTTAGCTAATTCTAGAACTGCAACACCCACAGCTATTGGTGCATCACATATTACACTGACAGGGTTCCTCTCAATAAGAGTTAGATCATCAGTGATGCTGTTAAAGCTCTTGTATGTGGGGTCATTAATAAGCTTCTGGATTTTTTTAGGATCAGACACCAAAGAGCATCTCACCCTATTTCTTTTATCCTCTAAACATTTCCCATAAATAGAGTTGTTTATTAATTTATACAAATTTTTCTCAACCTTGGAATTTGTCTGTATGCGACGATTTGTATTTTCTTGAATATAAGGGGCTAACCATTTTTGTTTCTCAAATTTCAATCCCTTGTGGATTTTGGTGAGTTTCAAATCATGCTTGACATAATATTGTAACAGTCGATAATGAAGCACATAATTATATTTGTTTTCAAAAGATAACACCAATTTTGTTTCCCCTGTACCTGGAATCTTCTGAGAAACTGGAACCATAGCAAATCCATGGTGTTCATCATGAAGATCAGATGGATATTCTAAATCAACTTCTAATAGACAACCCACTGGATGATCTTCACCCCAATTTAGGAAATCCTGGTTTTCAAGTTCTGCATTAGTCATCCATTGATAGTTCCCAATTGGTAGTGATTGGGTCATGACATAACCATATAAATTGTTCATGTCAATGTATAGTATGTATGTAGAAGATTTGCCAGGATTGTAATCAGCTAGATATTTATTGTTGGCTTTTGCATACCTCAAAGGACACTGTACTATACCACCACGTTTACCAGACTCAATAAACATGAACTGTTCAATATTGTCAACAAGACCAATTTCAACTCCTGTATACTTAAACATAGCCTGCCAGGATAGACCAGGTGTTGTGTAATAATATACAGGATCTAGTTGATATATGTGGAAACACCTACTTCTAAAAGCCTCGAACACATCAGATAATAGGAGGGTATCCAGAATCAAATATTTGTCATGATAATCTCCCATTGTTCTACAATCTAGTGTATTCCAAATTTTCTGGGCATATTGATAATCTTCCTCACTACACTCCTCATCTTGAAGATGATTATAAAATTGTTCTCGTGGTGGTAACTGTGTCTCATTAAATTTATCAAAATTATCCATGTATTGATAAGGGTAGACTCCCTTTCTTCTCAGCAATTTCATGTTATCATCACCAAAATATTTCTTCGTGTGAACAAATTCACTATCGGTTAATTGTTTCACCAGAGTTGCCAAGCTACTAGATAGAAATTGGTATGAATCAAGAAACCTGAGAGAAACAATTTTTCCATTTTTTTAATCTAATAGTTTTCTCTATGGTGATATATTTGTCTTAACTGCGTGGTATAATATTAATATCCTCTGCATCATATCCCAATTCTGAGATAAACAAGTGTGCATCAAAATTTTGCAAATTGTGAATAAATACTGGAGTAAATTTGTATCTCTGTATTTTCAAGTTACATGGATTGCAAATACTGGCAATGAAATCCCCACTATAGTGATTGTGATGTTGAATTTTTGGGCAATGTGAATCTAACTTATTGTTACAGTATGCACACTGTGTTGCATTATTATGTTGGTCTTGTTGCTCTGGTGTAAGATTATTCATCGGTTGTGTGTTATGTAAAATTGGAGCAAGTGTTTCCACCCACTCTCGAAGAGTTTGGATAAATTTTGGGGCTGTATTTTCACCTCGATAAATATAAGGGGGTGGACTGTTTGTGTGATATGTGTTTACCAATTTCAGAGCAAAACCACAAGCGACATGTTTAGCAATATGTGTTGTGCATGATGAATTTGAATCTGGGAGGCATACTGCCATTGGTTTCTGTATTGTCTCAAAATCAGCATAGATCACAAATGGATGCTGCACTAGTGATTTAAAATTTTTGAATTTTATAGTTTTGAGTGGAAATTTATAAGTCACACAAGGGTAGAGGTAACATTTTTCAATATGTTCCTTTAATTGTTCTTCTCTTGTTTTCATACTTGTGCCATGAAATATTGATAGGCAACAATCACATATGGTAATTCTATTATGATATAATGTTATTTGGTTTCTCACTAATTTTGGGAGATCCTGTATCAAACAATAATGCTTTTGATTTCCCTCAGAAACATACAGCAATCTAATAATATGTGCATCATTAGCTGGTGGATGGTGTCTAAGTACATTAATGTGGAATTTTTCATCATAGCCATAAACAAACACAGCTAATGGTTGATTGTGGTGCTGTGCATATTGTTTTTCAAATTGCTGGATAGCTGAAATACCTACTGGATATTGGATACCAAACATTATTTGTTCAAACTCATCAAAATATTTCATATAGTGAGAGACACGATGTTTATTATTTGGTGCTGGATAAAAATGTGCTATAATACACCAAAGAAAACACATATCATCTTCATTTTGAATATTTAACACAGCATGTTTGTTTCTAATCTTTTTGGGCAGCTCAATATAACTAGACCCACCACCAAGGGGAGTATATCGAGCTAATTTAATTTCAAGTTTATGATCAGTATTACACAATCGCCATCCTGAACCTCTGCCTTCAAATTCTTGTTGTTTTAGTTTAAGTGTTTCACACATTTTATCATAAATATCATTCAAACAAGTGATATCATCACGGTGTAAAATTGACACACGGGTACAATGAGAATATTGTTCTTGTTCACCACGAGGATTTATATACAGTGAGGATAGAGTGAAGTATATTTTGAGGGAACATTTCAAAAGCATGCTTTGAATTGCATCTATAATTTTTTGCTTCAGTTTAGCCAGAAAATTTGGAATATCTGAGAGATCATCATCTATGTCTGTTGTAGTATATTCATTTCTATACAAGATTTCTTGTTTTTGGTTTGATCTAATTCTTTTGTTACTCATTTTTTTTACCTATTGTTTATTTATATACAATTAGAAAAATTTGTTGGAATAACTCACACTTAACTAAAATTGTTATAATTTTATGTTAATAAAAATTATAGAAAAAACAACAAATATCATGAAATAGAGTTTATACTGGGGTATATGTTTATTTTTATAGGTTTCTTTTTCAAATTATATAATTTCAGGCAATAAATTATTAATATACAATATTTAAGAACAGAGCTTTATATTCACACAACTTTAGCACTTAAAAAACCTCCTAGACCAGCTATAGAACAACAAGAATCAGAGAAGAAAATTGAGTTGGGACTCTCGACTATAGTCTACAATGATAGAGCACTTGAGTACCAGGCAGACAAAAAAACTCCATAGCTCTATGTCAATTAGTTCTTGAGATATTAATTATTTTGTATTTAGGAACCACTTTGGCCCATCTTACAGAGGGATAGGCATAGGTGGATGTAGGTGTGTGTGGGTGGCCTCTTACAGAGGGATAGGCATAGGTGGATGTAGGTGTGTGTGGGTGGATGTATGTGAGTGTAGGTAGGTGTAGATAGGCATAGCCTTAAATTGCACTTCTTAAGTGCCTGATGACAAGTTACACTTGTATAACCAGTTATAACCAGTTTAGCCCAAGATGCACTGTTCCCTACTGGGAAATAACACGTTCTAATATGCATGTTCCAAGATGCAAGATGGGCACATGACACATCCCGACACAGGGTCACTTGATTGCACTTGTTAAGTGCCCGATGGCACATGACACTTGTATAACCGGTTATAACCGGTTTGTTTTTAAATGCCTGTTTTCTATCTACTAGCACTCACCAACCGAGACATTGAATCTCTGATCAAACCATTACAAATCAAACACTTCAGAGGAGTTTTCATGTCCGACTCGTTACCTTCAACCGTTAAAAATAGAGAATGCGGAGTAGTCAACTTGGACAGTCAAGAAAATCCAGGCACGCATTGGATATGTTACCACTACGCCAACAATAAAGCATTCGTTTTCGATTCTTTCGGAGGTGTTCCACCTACAAATTTAGTTCATTATCTGAAAACGAACAAACCTATATACTACAACGACGAACGCATTCAAAATTTCGGAGACGTGAACTGCGGTCATCTCTGTCTCTCCATGCTCGCGTTTCTCTCTAAAATAAATAAGCCTACGATCGAAGATTTCCAGAAAGCATTGTGGAACCTGAAACAGCATCACGATGGGCGTGTTCCATCTCACGAGCGAGTCTTCGATCTTGAAACTCACGCTGCACGACGACATCGTCTATCCTAAATCCGTAGCTCTGCGTGCATTCTACAGCATGTACCTCATACCTAACGTCACGCAGCACAACAACAAAATTAGCGTCGGAAGCGAACATATCGTCGTCACGCCAGGTCAATACAATCTTTCTACTTTGCAAGCTCAATTACCCAAAGGCACGTACCTTTCTCAAAATTCGGTCACGCAAAGAGTCGAAATCTTGTCCGCGACGGAGACGGTGGACCTGGGCACCATAGAAGAACTTTTAGGTTTCGAGAACAATCACGAAAAAATTCGAAGCTGGCATCATGCACGTAGCAACCAATATTCCTAAATTCTCGGCCATCGAAACTTTGAACGTTCACTGCAACATAGCGGAAGGCATGATCACGAAATCCGACGGATTGCTGGGAAGTCACAAGCAGACGGGAATCATAGCCACGTTCAAACCCAGTTCCGAATTCATGGAACCGATCATCTACACACCCTCTTCGTCGATCTATTTTCCAGTTTGTCGCAACCGCATAGACAACATAGAGTTGGTGGTGACGAACGAGAAAGGAGACGTGGTGGATTTCGCAGGTGCAACGACGACGGCCGTCCTTGAGATCAACGTATTATAAATAAACATAGTGAAAAAAATGGAGCAAATCGAAAGTTACGAATTGCAATCTTTCCCTCCCAACCGTCGCACGTTCGCAAATTTGAACGAAGCGAACCGGGAGATCGAATACGACGTGGACGAAGGCGACGGGTTCGTTCATCCTCACAGAGCGGACCTTTACCTTCAATTCGACGTGGTGAAAAAGGCAAACGGAGACGTGTTCCCCGCAGCAGCAAATTTGATACTCGTGGACAACTTCGTGCCTCACCTGTTCTCGCAGGTGGAGGTGAGGAAACACAACACCGTCATCGACAGAATCGATTATCCAGGCATCACGTCGACGGCAGTGGGAACATTGAAATTATCCAAAACGGACGCAGCATACTATCAAGCGGGAGGATTCGAAGCGGGGACGAAAATATCGACGAGAAGTCACACGGTGCTCTTTCCCATGCGTCTGCTTCCGGGATTCTTCTCGGACTACAAGGAGATTGTGTGGAAGGGAGGACTGAGGATCACATTTCGAAGAGCGTCCAACGACAAGGACGCACTGATGCGATACGCTACTTTGGGTCCAGACGGCATAACGCCGCTGCCCAACACTTTACCCGAAGCAGCCAAGTGCGTCATCCGGAGCATGGAGTTGAGAATGCCGGTGGTGGAATACGAAACGAACTACGGCCTCAAGTACAAAGCGGAGATCTTGAAGAGTCCACAGGTGCCGATTCACTTTCACGGTTACCAGTGTGTGCAGAAGATAGCGTCAGGAAGTCACATGGAATTCGACGACGACGCAGTTCAACAACATACAGTTCGACATGCCAGATTTCGTCGTAGTGCTCTTTCAGACCGGGAGGGACAAGAATCAGGAAAAAGATTCCAGCAAATTCGACGACTGCAAGATCAAAAAAGTTTATCTGAAGAATGGCAGGAACGAAGTGTTCCCGCGCGAAAATTACAACCTCGACATGACCAAAGATGATTACCTCAAACTTTACGAAGCGTTCTCTGCTTACAAGCGCGTGACCGAGGGAAACGTGGACATGTACTACACGCCCAGCGAATTCAAAACCCACAGGCCGATGTTCGTCATCAACACCACGAAGCGGAAGCAGGTGGTGGTCAACGATCGCACCAACATCAAGCTCGTCTGCGAGTTCCACGACGCCTTGCCCGCCGATACTCTATGCAGCGTCATCCTGGTCGCAGAGAAGTCCTTCATCCATGACGTGAAGAACGAGAGGGTCACGGAGCAGTTTTAAAAATATCGCCAACAAGCAAGAATGGTTTTTCTACAACCCCCATTACAAAATTTTTAATCTAAAAAAAAACGCCCAAAGCACTCCAATAGGGTTGCAGAGTTTTTTTTTTTAGGATCACAAATCGAGTTTCTTTTTAAAAAAAGATTGAGGGGGCGCTTGCTTGTACTCTCCCACTCTCCTATTGTTCACTGAACATGCCCTTCACACAGCACAGTCGCTACAATATCATTTTTATTTGCATCATGAGGGGAAAAACATCGTAGCAGGAGGAGGGGGCCAAAACCATTGTAGGAGAGAGGTCTCGTTTAGGTCGTAGCAGGGGGGTCACACATTGTAGAAGATCACACATGAGTTTTTTTTAAAAAAACATCGTGGCGGATTACGCTGAGAGCAAGGTCGTAGTAGATTACACTGAGGGGACCTTACAGTAAGAGGAGACAGCAGACTTATAGGTAAGTCATTTCAAGAGTAGGTCAAAGAGCGAGACTAGCAAGAGAGCAGGAGGTAAAAAAAATAGCTTAAATAAAAGTGATGCCAGAGCTTTTCTTCTGTCCATTTTTCTCTTATTGTAGGTTAGTTTAGTCCGTAAAAAACGTCGTAAAATAAAAAGTAGTAGGTCAAAGGGCGAGTTAGCATAAGAGCAAAATTTGCAGGAGGTAAAAAATAGCTTAAAAAGTGATGCCAGAGCTTCTTCTGTCCATTATTCTCTCATTGTAGGTTAGTTTAGTCCGTAAAACGTCGTAAAATGAAAAGTAGGTCAAAGGGCGTGCCAGAACGAAGCATTCCACCTACTCTAAATAGGTCAAAGCACGTAGAGGCTCTCGTGTAGTTTAGCACGAAAAAAAAGGATAGATTAAGTTATATCACGTAAGATTGTGATATACCTACCAAGTGTGAGGTGGGAAAAAAAAGTGGTGCATTGAAAATTGTACTAAAACATCGCTAAACGCTAAAACATTGACAAAAAATTGTCAAAATATGTCAAAAAGTGATATTCAATTGATAAAAAAAGAGGATACCTACTAAGTGTGACTTAGAAACAACAAGTTTACACTACTCATGCAGACACCAAATTCACTACTTAACACTAAATCAACAACATAGACAAGTTAATGTTGCACTGTGTAACAGTTTATCTGTGGTGTAAAAAAACTAGACGCACATAAGTAGTGAAAATATATTATATTTATAATATCAATTTACTAATCGGGAAAATTCCCCTTAATGAACCAATCAACACAATTCACGTGACAGGAAAAAAGTTCGCTCCTCAGTCAATGCGATGAGTTGTGTGATGATGCTGTCTGTTTCCGCGTTTGACTCATACCAATAGTCCGTATATCGTCTCCTTCCTTGCCTCGCCTCATGAAGCTCGTCCATCCTATCGGCCAACTTTCTGCCTGCAGCCCGAAAAAGAGAATCGGGATTCTGCAAATTTTTCATACCGTTTATTTTGTGAAGATTGTTCATAAAAATCATCTCGCACGGTGAACGAAATTCAGGCGCTATTTTGCTTAAGTTGACGAGCCTCGCAAAATCCTCACCTCCGTCGAATGTGTACGCAAAAATCTTGTGCAGCAGTTCGAATGGTAAGTCAGTTATACGAGTTGTCATTTTTACGAGGTGTTATTTAAATAGAAGTTTCTCGGAATTTATATATAAATTTTCTCGGGGAAAAATACAAAACACACAATCAAGTCAAAATTCAATAAGTTACTATTTACTAGAAAAAAACACTTTTAAACTTACGATAATTGATAGAATGTAACTTAAAAGACAATAGTTATAATTATAATATTTTTTTCAGCTCTGGTATTTCTCGGGAAAAAAATACAGAAGTTAATACAAATACAAATTTATACAAATTCAATGTTTGAAACACGACTTGAACCACCTTCAAAATAAAATAATTGTAGCTATTACGATAAAATATTCAGCTATGTTATTTATACAGAATGTCCGGAGACAACAAGTAACATCTGATCACATCAAAACTCAATCTGATCGAAATTACTATGAAAAAAATCACTTGATACACCTTTAAACTTAAAATAATAAATAGTATGTAGCTTTAAAATAAGTTAAAAAACTTAGCTTTTATCAAAAAATTAGGAGCACTGCAACAACACGTCCGTACTCTTCAAACACTCTCACAATACTGACTAATTTGTAATGGGAAAATTCGTTAAGTATCCTAAGCTCAAAACCGAGTTGAAAAACAGAAGACACCACGTCAGATACAAGTCATTATAACATTACGTAATAGCCTGTTTGCATAAACATGATGCAAGCAGGTTAACTTCTGTGCCATTGTAATATTGCGTAATGTTATGTAATAAACTGTTGCATAAGCATGATGCAATAGTTTACCCTTATAAAAATACAATAAAAGAAAGCTTAATATGAGGGCATCACAATATTGCGTAATGTACGTACTTTAACTCGAAAGAAATTATGACACTCGTACCAAGTACTAGCGGAAAAAATCACAGAGTTGCAATAGTATAAAATCAACAAAAACATCATCAAAATAGTTTTTTATTGTAGTTAAGTAGTGTAATCAGGTTGGCTCAAATCCATACTTGGTACGAGGCCTATTATTTTTTATTAATTTTAGCACAGTGGAAAACCTATTTTGATGATGTTTTTGTCGATTTTAAACTATTGCAAATGTGTGATTTTTCATCTCGTACTTCGTACGAATGTCATAATTTTTTTCGAGTTAAAGTACGTAACGCCTACACCCACGCACACCTACACCCACACACACCTACAACCACACACACCTACACCCACCCACATCCACACCCACCTACACCTATTTACTTCCGGCCCTCTTCCGGTCTACTTCCGGTCTACTTCCGGTCTACTTGGTAGACACCTGTAAATTTTTTCCAATTTTTTTAAGTATACAGGTACAGTAATTTTGGGCATCAAACCAATACTTGGTACGAGGCCTATGTTTTTGTTGATTTTATACTATTGCAAATCTGTGTTTCTTTCACCTCATACTTCGTACGAGTGTCATAATTTCTTTCGAGTTAAAATACGTATCACCCATGCACACCTATGCATACCCACACCTACACCCACGCTCACCCATGCAGACCTACGCACACGTACACCTATACCCACCCACGCACACCCCACGCACACCCCAAGCACACCCATGCACACCCCAAGCACACCCACGCACACCCCAAGCACACCCACGCAATGCAACAAGTTATTACGCATTGTTTACGCAACAAGTTATTACGCAGACCCGTATCTAACGTGTTGTTGGTAATGACGTAATGGGTGTCTTCTTATTGACTTACTGTTTTGGATGTTTTCATCCTCGCTTAGGTTACTTAAAGGGTTTACAGATCAGTCAGTATGGTGAGAGTGTTTGAAGCGTACGGATGTGTTGTTGAAGTGCTAAAAGTTAAGTATTTAATTTGTTTTAAAGCTACATACTATTTATTACTTTAAAGTTAAAAAAAGTGTATCAAGTGATTTTTTTTTTCATATTAATTTCGATCAAATTGAATTTTGATGTGATCAGATGTTACTTGTTGTCTCCGGAAATTCTGTATAAATAACATAGCTGAAAATTTTATCGTAATATTTAAAATTATTTTATTTAGAAGGTGGTTCAAGTTGTTTTTCACACAGATTCAATTTGTACGACTTTGTATTTGTATGAATTTTGTATTTTTTTCCCGAGAAAATTTATATATAAATACCAGAGCTGAAAAAATATTATAATTATAACTATTGTTTTTTTAAGTTACATTCTATCAATTATCGTAAGTTTAAAAGTGTTTTTTAGTAAATACAATCTTATTGAATTTTGAGTTGTTTGTGCGTCTGATTGTTATTTACTTAAAGCATATTAAAATAAAATGTCATCTACCAAGTTCATCGAATGTGCTATTTGTGGGAAATTCATCTCCAAAACTAATATTAGCAAACATAGGCAAGATGTAGGGAGACAGGTTCAGCAATAAAACGTTCGTTACCTACTAAGCCTTGTACTCAATGTGGAAAAATAATTAACATTCCTAATTTAAGTAAACACATGAAAATTTGCATTGCATCAACCGGACATGAAACATTGAAAAGAAAATTTGATCATCCTGAAATTGAAGCTTCTACTTCCTAACAAATTAAGATGTCTAATGACCAAAAGGCGATTAGATCTGCATTCAACAACCAACTCCTGGATTTTCTTTTTACTTCGAAACCAGGCTGTAATATTTCTAGTTTTTTGAGTGAAATTAAAACATCTACCATAAATATGTTGAAAAATAAACTGGAAAACAACTCCATAAAAGTATATGTTGATCTAATCTGTAAATATAAGAAAACCGATGGTACAAGAAATATTTCTTTTTAACAAACTGAAAAACCAAGTTATTTATTTGGTAGACATTGATAATTTGAATGTTTTTTATTTTAATCTTACTAGTGAATTGATTAGGAAACATGATGACTTCGAGGCTAAGGAATCAGGTTGGTCTTTACGTACAAATTCTCACAGATTAATCGCTTATGTAAACAAATTTACACCTTTTTCTGCTTCAAGCTACGTTCCACTTCCGGTAGAAATTCAGCATAAGAGAGCCGTTCTGAACATTTATAATACTGATAATAAGTGTTTTATGTGGTGCATTTTAGCAGCACTTCACCCGATTCATTGTTCAAATCATCCGGAACGGATTAGTCATTACACACAATATGTAGACGAGATTGAATATGCTATGACAGGCATCAAATACCCTGTTGCTATTTCTGACATAAGAAAGTATATTCGTATACTTCAGTTAAGCATTTTGTGCATCCCGTTAGGATAACTAATATTGTTGATGACGAAGCCGTGGAAATCAATTTGCTTATTATTGCTGACGATACTGTTCATCATTACACGCTAATTCTTTCACTCTCCCGCTTCGTCAGAAGACAAACAACCAAGCATCCTGCACACATCGAAGTTTGTCCAAGGTGTTTAACCGTGTTCGAGGATCGTGACCAACGTAATTACCAACATTTCAAAAATCAAGAAATTACTAAACAAGAACTTGCTGAACATAAAACCTACTGTGGAATCAACAGACTGGCTCACATGTTGATGCCCAAAGCAAATGAATTCGAAGCATTTAAAATGCACAAGGCCTTGTTGGAACATCCGGCTATTATCATTGCAGACATTGAGGCTTTTCTCAAACCATTGTCCTATTGCGATCCGGATCCCGAATTTTCTTCCACAACATCATACCAGTTTCATGATCCAAATAGTTTTGGATATGTTGTTGTTTGGCAGGATAGGATAGATAAACCATATATATATCACGGACCGAATGTTATTGAACTCTTTTTTAAAAAGATGGTGGAGGAGGTTGAGAACATTGGCAGCCTCTTATGCCAATCGAAATCAATGCTTCCATTATCCAGCGATGAACTTCAATCTTACAATAACATTGAAACGTGTCCGGTTTGTGATCAACATTTTACGGATGAAAATTGGAAAGTATTTCACCATAATCATTTCACCGGAAACTACATTAGTGGAATCTGTAACACCTGCAACCTCAAGATCCAGAACCTATATTCGTACCAATAATTTCTCACAATGGATCCAATTACGACTTCCATTTCTTAATTAGGAATCTTGGATACGATATGCAAAAAATAGATATTCTTTCTCAAAACGAAGAGCGTTATATTTCTATAAGCAAAAAATTAAATTTCCAGGAACGAATGAAATCATACAGATGAGGTTTCTAGATTCTTTTAGATTCCTGTAGGCAAGTCTCGATGCTTTAGCGAGTAAACTTACTGACGAACAATTTAAAATTACAAATGCTAGTTTTCCCAACACACACGTACTTGCTGATGTGTTTCAAGTATTCAGAAAAACAGCAATAAATATTTATAAAATAGATCCAGCATACTTCTACAGTCTTCCTGGTTTGGCGTGGTCTGCTATGTTGCTCCAGACCAGGATCAAATTGGAATTGATATCGGATGTGGACATGTTACTTTTTATGGAAAGGGGGATACGTGGGGGGATGGTGCAATGCTCGCAGAGATACGCAAAGGCAAACAACATTCACATGTCTGAGAATCAATGAAATGCAAATCGACCAGCGAATTACTTATTTCACGCTGACGTAAACAATCTCTACGGATTCGCAATGATACAAAAACTTCAATACGGAGGATTCGAGTGGATAAATCCTATTTCCATTGACATTAATCGATTCACGATCGTGAATTTGGTCTGTTCATTGAGGTGGACATTGAATTTCCAAATAATTTGCATGATATTTTTTCCGATTTTTCCTCCGGCTCCCGAAATTAAAAGTCCACCTGATTTTAATCAAAGCAAGCTCATGTTAACTCTAGAGAGAAAAGAGAGATATGTCGTCCACTACAAGAAACTTCGGTTTTTGATTGGAAAGGGTGTTCAGGTAGTAAATGTAAGAAGAATTCTCAAGTTCAAACACTCTTCAGGGTTAGAATCTTATATTGAGACCAATACGAGATACAGAACAGCTTCCATTTCAGAATTAGATAAAGATTTTTATAAACTAATGAATAATGCCGTTTATGGAAAAACGATGGAGAACGTCAGAAAGCATATAGACATAAAATTGGTTTCAGATATTAATAAATGTATAAAATTAGTATCTAATCCTAGATTCAAGTCGCGAAAAAATTACAACTAGAATTTAACACTTTTTAATGTAGATATAAAATTAACAAAATTAAGAAAACCTATTTACATTGGTGCAACAGTTCTCGACTTGTCAAAACTGTGCGTTCGAATTTCATTATAATATTATGAAACCTTTCTACAATGATAAGCTGTCTATTTTGTACATGGACACCGATAGTTTTATTTATGACATACAAACACCTAACCTTTACGAAGATCTTAAACATCCTTTGCTGCTTGGGTATTTCGACAATTCTTCCTACCCTCAACCTAACAGATTTGGAATTCCTTCCTACAACAAGAAGGTTCTTGGCAAATTAAAACATGAGTGTAACGGTGATATTATTGTTGAGTTTGCTGGTTTGCGTTCGAAGATGTATACATTCAGAACAGAAAGCAGCGTCACGAAGAAAGCAAAAGAAACCTTGCACAGATACCGTGGAAAACAAACTAACATTCCAGGATTATATTGATTGCCTTTCTTCACAGTCGAGGATACTTCGAGAGGATAATAGAATACAAAGCTCAAACCGTGAGATTACAACGAATAAAATAAAAAAAAGTAGCCCTGGATCCACACGACGACAAGAGTGTATTTCGAGTGAGGAATCCATACTTTACCTTGGGGACACTTTAGTTTAGAAGTTAATAATCATTGCACTCAACACATGTGAAAAAAATAAACCTAACATCAAACCAAAATTTTCAATATAACAAAAAAAAATCATACACGTAGTTTCATTTTTTATATATTATTCTCTCCTATTTTACATCATAAATATACTACTTCCCCACAATAAATTGCACTGCATATTGTATTTTGCAGGTAGAGTTTCATGAAATTCACATACTAATTTTATATTAGTTCGATCATTTATAACTACCAATTTTCTTTTTGACGCATTTATTAAAAACATTGGTCTGTGAATTATGAACTCATCTGGATTATAATACATGTCTATGTTATCTTCAGTTACTCTTTTAAATGCACTATAAGCTTCATATAATTTTAAATAATCTTGTTCTGCAATGTTTAATTTGTAATTTTCACGAGGGAACACCTCATTTCTGCCATTCTTCAGATACACATCTTTAACTTTACAATTATCAAACTGGCTGCTATCCTTTTCCTGACTGTCATTTCTCCCTGTTTGAAACAGCACAGCTACAAACTCTGGCATGTCACAATTGCAAAGATTGGAACTGATTAGTAAGATCAAATTCAAACAATTTACTCTCCACAGGCTTCTGTATGCATTGATAAGTAAAATCGAATCGGAATTTGAGGATTTTTCAAAATGTTGGCTTTGTATTTGAGAGCATAATTCGATTCATGTTCAACTATAGGCATTCGTAACTCCATAGATTGGATCACACATTTCGCAGCTTCGGATAAACTAGCTTCATTAGCTGTTCCATCTGCATTCAAAGTTTTCTCATTCATCTCATGATGGCATTATGATCATTGGGTGCTCTGCGAAATATGACACTCAAACCACCTTTCCACATAATTTATTTATAGTCAGAGAAAAATCCAAATAGCAATCTCATGTGGAACAGTACTGTGTGAATTTGATGAATATTTGTTCCCGCTTCGAACCCACCAACTTTATAATATGCACCTTCTGATTTGGACAGTTTCAATGTCCCCACTGTAGTGGATGTAATTCCAGGGCAATCAAACCTGTTATTCATTGTACCATGCTTCCTGACTTCAATATGAGAAAATAAGAATGGAACAAAATTATCTATAAGTTTTACATTACCCCGGATGGGGGATATTCTTCACTATTACTTTGTTTTACAATATCAAATTTTATATACAGATCAGATCTATGTGGATGAATGAATCCGTCCCCCACCGTGATGTCATACTCTATCTCTTTATTGGGCTGATTCAAATTTGCAAATGTTCTCCTGTTTGGAGGGAAATACTGTATTTCATAAATCTCAATATTATTAATATAATTAATAACTGTCAATATTTTCCATCTTGGTATTAATTTATATATTTTAAATATTAATTTCTATTATCGCAGTGCTACTAGCACCTGCAAAATCGATGATTTCATTTTTCTCATTCGTAATTGTTATCTCTATGTAAATAACTTTATCAATAGAAACAGAAAAATAGACTGGTGGGATTGGTGAATAGAGGATAGGTTCCATAAATTCCGAATTCGGTTTAAATGTAGCAATGATACCTGTCTCCTTGTGGCTGCCAATCGAATTTTCTTCTGCTTTGATAATCATACCTTTGGCAATGTTACAGTGAATATTCAATGTCTCAATAGCTAAGAATTTTGATATAAATTTACCTATGTGCCTAATACCTGGTTCTAATTTGCTATTGTTCTCGAATTCTAAAAGTTCTCCCATGGTAGATAAGTCCACTGTTTCATTGGTAGTTACAATCTCTACTCTGTGTGTTACAGAATCTTCAGACAGCAAGACTGGTTGGAAGTTCAAATTGTAAAGTAGATAAGTTATACTGTCCAGGAGGAATAATTATTTTTTCATTACCTACTAATATAGTATTGTTGTAGGTAGTTACATTCGGAATCAGATACATGCTGTAGAATGCTCTCAGAGCTATGGATTTTGGATAGATAATATGATCGTGAATATGCACTTTCAAAACCAAAGTCTCGCTGGAGAGATGAAAAATTCCCATATTTAATATATAATACAGCTTTTTGAAAATCTTTTAATTTGATGTTTGGTATTTTATTTAAAATTCTGAGCATCGTAATGCAAACATGACCACATATAATTTGATCAAAATCTTGAATACGATCGTCGTTGTAATAAATTTTAACATGTTTCAAGTAACGAATTAATTCTGTAGGGGGTACCCCTCCGAAAGAATCGAAAATAAAAGCATTGTCATTTTGTTTATAGTAGCATATCCAGTGAGTACCAACGTTTTCGGACTTGTCCAAATTCACCACGCTACATTCTCGAGAGTCAGAACTACCTTTAGGGAGACGCCCCTGAAGTGTTCAATTTTAAATATTTTAATTAAAGATTCAATGTCTTGGTTCGTGAGTGCATTTTTTTAAAAAAAAACTTCTGAGTGCTCTAGACCATTTTTCTCCATGGCACAGATTATGACGCTTCTGCTCTTCTAATTCTGCCTTACTTTTTTTGAAATCAATTACAGTTTTGTCAATAGCAGCACTACTAGGCTAAGCTCCCAACTGCCCCCAATGCAGCCAGGATAGCTTGAATGCTGAATTAGAATCCTCCACTGTGTGTCTTCTTTCTTGCATTTTGCAATCTTTTTAATTGTAGCGTACTGAGTAATAATTTCATTCCGTTCCCTTTGGCTATACATTGCCTTTTTTTTCTTGTTGTTTTTTAGTTAAAATCGAATTAAGTTTTAAATTTTTAAGATCGTAATATGGTATTTGGTATACAACTCCTTTTGGTTTCATGTTGTTTTATTATTATTATTATTATTATTATTATTCAGAGTATTTATATTACAAACCCCACCCTAATTTTTGTTTTATATTCATAGCAATGGCTGTACCCAACGCTGTTATTTTTTCACCCGATGATGCATCTCTGCTTGTTAATCTTCCAAAAGCTGCCTCTTCCATTTTTTGAGCATCCACATGACGATCATTCAGAATTTTGTGTGTGTTGTATGCAATATCATGTTCTTTACAAGCTGCATCCAGAGGATTAATACCCCTGTCCCCTCTTTCTATTCGTTTCTCAAGTTTTGTACCAGAACCACAATATTGGTAACCAGGTACGTGTAACTCGAACGGAAGTTTATTAATAATTCACTAAACTTCGACCCTCTGATATATTCCAGAATTTAGGAGATATAATTGACCGGTTGACAAACCTCTTTTGAGCCACAGTGTTGCCAACCCACCCCAAGAAAAGTTCACCATATGATATTTTACAGGCGACGCTAACCTACAAATAGGAGTTGGCAACACTGACTAGTTGCTTCACAAACCTTTTGATTTTAATTTTGTTATATGATATATCACAGGCGAGGCTAACCTACAAATAGGAGTTGACGGCGTAATATTTTGTAGCCTTCTAAGATGATAATTATGCAGTAAGATGAAGAAGAGTTGGTGACGCTAACTGGCAATAGTGGTGGTGGTGCAGTGTTAATATCCCCCCTCCTCCATTGTTTTTTCTATCATACTGATCTATTGCGTGCTAACCAAACCTCTTAAGCAATATTGGGAGGCAGACTCTTGTAACGCCACAGGTCCTCCACATTTATTTATGTATGTAATGCGATTTGGGGGAAGGGGGGCCAAATTTTGAACTTACGGCTGGAAATGTTTTATAACATGTTTTTGTTCGAGAGAAATTCATAGATATTGTTAATAAAGAAAAATAAATATTCATATTTTGCTATTAATTGTAAATATATACTTATTGTATTGTAGCAATTAGTTTTTTGGTATCGAAAGCGACTGTGCTCTCTCTCTCTATGTTATCGTATTTGAAAATTATTTTTCTCTGGACATCTAGAAACTACAATTTCGTTCTCCCGTGTGCTAACAATAGTGACAGAATGACAGATTGAACAATAGGTAGGCCTTGGACGGCGGAAGTTTACTTCCTGGTTTATTTCAGTAGCTGAATAATAGGTAGGCCTTGGACAGCGAAAGTTCGGGTTTCAGTAGCTGAACAATGGAATTCCTCACTGACGTATACAATTTGTTTGTCCATGTTTCAATACAGACGATGCTATGTAGGCTACAAGGTTACAGCAGTTTTTTTTTACATCAGCCTTGGCAACTGTTGACCTCACTAAAAACGGATAAAACTAAAAGCTCTAGTGTGGAAAAGTTCAGTTTCATTTTGAACGTCAGTGAAGAACATTTCAGCAGGATTTCCAAAAAGTGAGTAACTTTGTTTGTTAGCTTGCATGGGTTGGCTTTCATTTATAAATATGGCGTTGCTTTTTTGAGTTGATTCTGAAAAACCAAACAGACGTAAGGGATTGTGGATTAGAGGTAACTTCCTGAAAAACCAAACAACCCTTATGTATTGTGGAAGAAAATATACTCACAAAACATATAAAGAGGGAGAGAATATAGAAGTTTTTTTTAGTGTGTTTCATGTCTCTCTCTGCTTTATATATATATTTGTAGCATGCTGAAAATTTAATTTAACTATTTTTTAAGAATTTGTGAGCAATATCTTATTCGTGAATTCTTAAAACTAGTTGTATATTGTTTTTTCAGTATGTGGGTAGCTGGAATATTTCTCTCTTCTGTGTGCCGTTGTTGGTAGGAAATATGTGTGCGGGGCATATTTCAAAAATAAAAGGTCGAAATGTGTTAAATTGTTAGAGGAAGGGCGTGATCGAAGAGTTGTGTGTGTTTGATATCTAGTGGAAGTACATAGTGATTCGAATCTTATTATTTAAAATATTTAGTTTTTATGCACGAAGAAAAGAGAAAAGCTTATTGATATTAAACCTAAAATTAAATAAAATCCTCTAATGAATGGCAACTATATCCAATTATGCTTTTGGTCACAGCGAGCATTCGCAAAAATGGCGATGATGTGGCTTGAGATTTTGTTTTTGCTACGTAAACAAAATAGCCGACTCGCAATGACTGTGCCAAATATGAACAGGCTATATAGATTGAGAGATGGATAGAGAAGTTTAAAATTTAAATTCATGATTGCAACACAAATACTGTGGAACTTAAATATACATACATATAAATTAAATGTTTGGTGCTGATCACATCACACATTGCCAACTATGTATTGAACTTCCCATATGCACAGATATGATTTTTTTTGAGTTGTAGTGTAAATATTTTATCTGGCTCGGGACCTGGAAATACAGTCTAAAATATTATGGTATTATTCCTGCAATTATTTGCAATCTTCGAGCTTAGCTTCTCATCTATATTTAAATTTATACATGTGCCCATGCGCGCAGGGGTGAACTTTGTTTTCTTTGTTTGGGTGGGTTGTAAGGTGAGTGAATATATAGGAAAAACAATAGTATACACATAAACCAAAGTCACATGGTTCTAGGTCCCATAGGAGCCAAGAAAATCAATGTCTTGGAAAACGCCTTAAGACAAATATCTTAATCTTTAAGAAGGTCGACTTCCGGTTTGTCAAGATGTTACTTCCGGTCTGTTAAGAAAATTTTCTTAAGACAAATATCTTAAGACGTTTTCCAAGACATGGATTTTCTTGGCTCCTCATTGATCTAGGATGATGATTTTGGGTTTGTTGGATAGGATTCGACGAGAACTATTCAACTAGCAAATAAAATCGATTCTACCCCCTCACGTTTCGGAAATACAGACATTTTTTTATTTTTTGAGAAACTTGATTTGCTGGCTTAGTCTTTACCCTAATTCAAAAATTTTAATAGCATTCGATAAAAAATTAGAAGTACTCTACAACCTATTGGAGGGATGATGACTAGTGCTTGCTTTTTCGAGTAATTTTGGATTAAAAATTCAAGATGTAATTTCTAAGATGTTTTGTAATTCATAAACTATGTGTTGTAGGAAAACGATTCTTGTTTTATCTGCTATAGCTCGACGAATACTATAAACATAAATAATGCTTATGGTTTGATTTCAAAAATGGCGACCGGAAATAACTCTGTTTTCTGAAATTATGATATATACTCCATACGCCAAGAGAACTGAGGGTTAGAAAAAAAATGCTTGGTAGAAAAACTTAAATAGAATTTTGTACAAATAAAATTTCGTGTTTTCTATACACAAACATTTTTTTTCATTTATTTACAGGATTGATTAAGGAGCAAGAATAGCATATACATAAATAACACACACCAAACCAGCACCATCGTGAATTAGCCTTCCAAGGTTTTTTTTATTGCAAAGTATTTATTTTGTGACACCACAAATAAAATAACATACCCACAAATATTTTCATCAAGATGCAATCTGTGAAAATTTGCCCTTTGTGTGAAACTGGTGTCTCAAGTAAAAATTTCGATAGACACTGCCGTACCTGTGTTCCTGGTAAGCATGTGACCGCTACAGAACCATGTCCCAGGTGCGGTAAACATATCACTATTGGTAATCTCAAAAGGCATATAACAACATGCAACAGGCCTTCCTCAAACCTATGTCAACATGCGATCCCAATCCCGAAGTTTCCTCTACTACCCCTTACCAACTCCACGAGGCCTCGAGTTTTGCTTATGTTGTGGTGTGGCGAGACCGACTTGTTGACTCCGGTCCCGATGCAGTCAAAAACTTTCTAGAGAGGATGGTTGTGGAAGCCAACAAGATAGGGAAGTTCCTGTTGACCCCCAAGTCTATGAAATTGCTGTCTCGTGACGACAAAATCAAGCACGAGAAGGCTACTACCTGTCCTGTGTGCACCTGCAAGTTTACCACCAACAACCGTAAAGTTCAACATCATGATCACTTCAACGGCAAATACATTGATCCTTGGTGCAACCGTTGTAATTTGTTGGCCCGGGACCCGCGCTTCATCCCTGTGTTTTTCCACAATGGCTCGGAGTACGACTTCCACCATCTGGTGTCACATCTTGTGTACGACGACATGCAAATCAACGTCTTGGCGCAAAACGAGGAGCGTTATATTAGCTTGAGCAAGTGTGTGCGAATCCCAGAATCAGGCTCTCGCATCGAACTTCCTTTCCTCGACTCCCTAAGGTTTCTCCCGGCAAGCCTCGATGCCCTGGCGAAGAAGCTCAGCGACGAACAAATGCTCATCACCTCTGCCATCTTCCGAACTTGGACGCAGGTCTCTTCAGGCGTAAGGGGGTCTAAACCTACGAATACATCACCGACTCTACCAAGTTTGCGGAGAAGTAGCTGCCTCCTCGAGCAAAGTTCTACAGCAAGCTGCGAGGCTCAGGCATCTCTGAGGACGACTACAACTATGCTCAGTCCATGTGGCGTTAGCTGGATTGCCAAAATCTTTGGGACTATCACGATGCCTACCTAAAACTCGATGTGACGCTCCTCGCTGATGTGATCCAGCCGTTTCGTGCAACTGCGAAGACCATCTACAAGCTGGACCCTGTATACTTCTACATCTTCCTGGACTGGCATGGTCGGCCATGCTTCTTGTTACAAAAGTTAGGCTTGAGCTTTTTTCGGACGTGGACATGATGCTGTTTGTAGAACGTGCAGTCCGGGGTGGAATGGTCCAGGTGTCGCAGCGACACTCGCACACCAACAATCGCCACATGACCACCGGTTACGACCCCTCCCAACCGTCCAGCTACATCATGTACACAGACGTCAACAACCTCTATGATAATGACACTCCATGATAATGTCCCTCCCCTCCAGAGGGTTCGAGTGGGCTGATCCCTCCAAATTTGACGTTGAAGATTTTTGCGATTTGTATTTCGTTTTTTTTTTGCCGAGGTGGACCTTGAGTTCTCCGAGAAGATGCAGGATTTTTTCTGCGACCTTCCACCAGCCCCGGAATTCAAATGCCCGCCTGGCTCAACCAACCAAAGCTCGTCATGGACTTCAAGCCCAAAGAGCGTTATGTTCTGCACTACCGAAACCTCTGGTGGTTGATGAAGCGAGGGGTTACCGCCCGCACAGTACATCGAGTGCTTATGTTCGTGCATTCTCCATGGTTGAGGCAATACATCGAGCTCAACACCGAGCACCGCACAGTCGCTACTTTTGATGTCGATCGCGATTTCTTCAAGTTAATGAACAACGCAGTGTTTGGGAAAACCATGGAGAATGTGCGGAATCGTGTGGATGTGAGGCTAATATCAATAAAAGCACAATGTCACAAGCTTGTAGCAAGACCGTTATTCAAGTAACGTACTATTTACAATGAGCAGCTTGCTCTGGTGCATATGAGGAAGAGCGAGGTGATGCTCAACAAGCCAATCTATGTTGGTGCCTCAGTATTAGACCTGAGCAAGCAGCGCATGTTTCAAATGTATTATAAGATACTACGCCAGCACTATAACGACAATATCAGCCTACTCTACACAGACACAGATAGTTTGGTGCACCACGTTCGCACGGACGACGCATATAGGAATAGCCACGGTACCAACTTTTGTGAACCTTTTTGACACGTCAGGCTATTCCCAGCCAAACCGATACAAAATCCTGGCTCGCAACAATAAGGTGCCTGGCAAACTCAAAGACGAGAAGGACGGAGATGTAATTCTTGAGTTTGCCGGTCTTCGCGCCAAAGCCTATGCTATTCGGGCAGAGGGATCCATCACAAAAAAAGCTAAGGGTGTGGGCAGGCAGGTCGTCCAAGAGCACGTCAAGTTCGAGGATTACGTCGAGACTCTTCAAACTAGGACGAAAATTCTAGAAGTGGAGCAGCGCATCCAGAGTGTCGACCATGTGTTGACAACCAACAAGGTGAGAACGATTGCCTGGACGCACGCGACGACAAGAGGTGTGTTCTGAAATGTGGGATTCACACGCTCCCCTGGGGCCACTATCGTCTAAAAACTAGTAAGCCATGCCTCAAATGTAGTAGTATGAAGTAGTAGATAGTATGTATAAAAATAACCCTCATGTAACACAAGTTCCAATTTAATATAGCCAAGATACTAGAACAATAGTGTTTATCTTCAAATGCAAACAGGTGGAGGTTTGGGATTTTTCATTTAACGGAACTAACTCCCTGCCGTGTCCTACGGGACGAAAAAGGGGCACACGCAGGGCCGAAGAGGAAGTTTCTTTGTACGCTCAAGTGTGATTATTTCTAAAATGCATCAAAATTAAATTTTATTATTTTTTTTCCCCAGATTATCCTCAAAAAATCTTCTCCACAAATGTAAGAAGATGTTCCATGAAGTATGCTCAATTATCAACCTCCACTCTTCGCAGTACATCCTGGACACTGCGTTGCAGGTTAACAAATAAAATCTAATGTTTGAACCTACGGTCAGTATAATTTTTATAGAATTATGCGATTTCTTTTTCTTCTACTTAAAACTGTTCGGTCACTCTTTCATTCTTGACATCATACACAAAAGTTTTCCCTGCAATAAGGATGACGCTGCAAAGGGTGTTGGCGAGCAAGGCATCGTGGAACTCACAGAAAATCTTGATGTTGGTGCGATCCTTAACAACCACCTGCTTTCTCTTAGATGTGTTAATAACGACCATGGGTCTGCGAGCTATGAACTCATTGGGGTTGTAGTACACGTCCACATTGCCGGAGGTCACTCTCTTGTAAGCTGTGTATGCCTCGTACAGTTTCAGGTAGTCATTGTTTGCAATGTTCAGGTTGTAGTTCTCACGCGGGAATATCTCGTTCCTGCCATTTTTGAGGTAGATGTTCTTGATCTTGTAATTGTCGAACTGGCTCGAATCTTTTTCTTGGTTGTTGTCCTCCCCTGTCTGGAAGAGCAAGACCACAAACTCTGGCATATCGTACCGGATGCTGTTAAACTGTGTGGTCACGTCAAATTCAAAATGGTTGCCGGAAGAAGGTTTCTTCACGCACTGGAAACCGTAAAATTGGATGGATACCTGTCTGCTTTGTACTTGAGAGCGTAGTTAGTTTCGTATTCCACTACGGGCATGCGCAGCTCCATGGACTGGATGATGCACTTGGCAGGATCAGGCAGTATGTTGGGGAGTGCTGAACCGTCTGCACTCAAGGTGATGTAACGCATCAGCGCATCGTTGTCGTTGGCGCTTCTGCGAAAAGTGACGCGCAAACCACCCTTCCACATAATCTCTGTGTAGTCGGAGAAGAAGCCAGGAAGCAGCCGCATGGGAAACAGTACTGTGTGACTTTGAGTTTTGATTTTTGTACCTGCTTCGAATCCCCCTGCCTGGTAGTATGCTGCATCGGTCTTGGAGAGTTTTAGTGTTCCCACAGCTGTAGAGGTAATCCCGGGGTAGTCAACCTTATCGATTACGGTGCCATGCTTTCTAACTTCCACCTGCGAGAATAGGTACGGCACAAAATTATCTACAAGTCTTAAATTTGCATTGGCAAGGAATGCTTCGCCGTTGTCTCTCTTCACAACATCAAACTTGATATACAAATCAGCTCTGTGAGGGTGAATAAACCCGTCCCCGACGTTCACGTCGTATTCTATCTCTCGATTCGCTTCATTGAGGTTAGCAAACGTGCGACGATTGGGTGGGAAGGACTGCAACTCGTAACTTTCGATTTGCTCCATAATGCTTATTTATTATATGTTAATCTCCACGACGGCAGTGGTCGTGGCTCCTGCAAAATCAACCACCTCCCCCTTCTCGTTGGTAATTGCCAATTCTATGTTGTCTATGCGGTTACGAGATACAGGAAAGTATATCGGTGGGGAGGGTGTGTAGATAATTGGCTCCATGAACTCAGAGTTTGGTTTGAACGTAGCGATAATACCTGTCTGCTTGTGACTCCCTGGGATGCCGTCCGAGGATTTGGTGATCATACCTTCTGCCACATTGCAATGTATGTTCAGAGTCTCGATGGCTAGAAATTTAGGAATGTTAGCACCTATGTGCTTGATGCCAGGTTCGAGCTTTGTGCTGTTCTCGAATCCCAAAAGCTCTCCGATGGTACCCAGGTCTACTGTTTCCGTGGCAGACACTAGTTCCACCCTGTGAGTTACAGAAGTTTGCAACAGCAGTACACTTCTTGGCAATTGAGCCTGCAAGGTAGACAGATTGTACTGGCCAGGGGTGATGCGATTTTTTCGCTGCCAATTTTGATGGTATTGTTGTGTACCGTCACATTAGGTATCAGGTACATGCTGTAGAATGCAGGAAGAGCAATAGATTTAGGATAGATGATATCGTCATGCAATGCGAGTGTCAGAAGCGAAGTCTCGCTGGTGAGATGGAATACTCCCATAGTGCTTCAGGTTCCACAATACTTTCTGGAAATCCTCGATTGTTGGGTTATTTAATTGCGAGAGGAAGACAAGCATGGAAACGCAGAGATGGCCACAGTTCACATCGCTGAAACCCTGAATGCGTTCGTCATTGTAGTAGAGGTTGACAACACTGAGATACTTTACCAACCCAGCAGGTGGCGTGCCTCCGAATGAATCGAATACAAATGTTATGTTGTTGTTGGTTTTGAGGTAGCATATCCAATGGGTACCTGGATTTTCGTAACTGTCCAGGTTAACCATGCCACACTCTTTTTTCTTCACAACAGAGAGTAGAGAATCAGACATAAAGACGACCCTGAAGTGCTTGATCCCCAACAGATCGATCAAAGATTCAATATCCAAGTTGGACAGGGTCTCTTCTTTTTTTTAAACTTTTTCAAAGCTTCGAGGTTGTTCATTCGCTTCTTGGTCACACCTTTCCCCTTCTTCTCCATAGCCAGGTTGTGGCGTTTCTGCTCTTCCAGCTCGGCCTTGTTCTTCTTTGCGTCGATGACGGTCTTGGAAATGACGGCACTGCCTCCTGCCAAGCTGCCTACAGCGCCCAAAGCTGCCAAGATAGCCGGGATGCTGAATATGAAACCTCCAGTCTTCTGCTGCTTTCGCGAACCTTGTAACCTCCTCAACTGAGGAATGCTAAGCAGCAATTTCATTCCATGACCTTTTGCCAAGCAGGAATGTTTCTTCTCTCGCTGCTTTTTGGTGAGCAATCCATCAAGAGCTCCGAGAGACTTGACGTTTGTGTAGGGTATCTGGTAAACAACGCCCTTGGGTTTCATGGTCCCTATTTTCACAGGGTGTTATTTATTTACAGCCCCCCCAATTTTCGTTTTGTGTTCATGGCGATGGTCGTAACCAATACAGCAACTCGTTCACCTAGCGAGGCATCTCTGCTTACGAGTCTCCCGAAAGCTGCATGCTCCAACTTCCTGTCGGTATCGTGACGCGCGTCGAGATTTGTGTGTGTGTTGTAAGCAATGTCGTGATCCTTGCATGCAGCATCCAGGGGATTCACACCCTTGTCTCCTCTCTCCAGTCGCTATACGAGTTTGGTACCGGGGCCGCAGTACTGGTAACCCGGCAGGTGCATCTCGAAGGGTAGCTTGTTGATAATATCGTTCACCAAACCTTGACCCTCGGCTACATTCCAGAATTTGGGAGGCAGGGTGTTGATGATTTTGATAAGGTAACCTATACCTTTGTTGTCGTTGACAATGAAGTTGCTAAGCTTGGTGCTAATCATGTCCATGATGCCCACCTTCTCGTTGTGGAAGTTGCGATTGCCTGCATTATCTTCCCTTGCGATAACCAGCAATCGATCTACAAGCTTCCACACGTCGTCTACCAAAACAAACTCCTTGGGCAAGGTGTTGTAGAGTTTGACACCGCTGCCAGTCTTGAGCTGGGTCCATATCGGCTTGATGAGGTTCCTGTACTTTTCTCCACTACTAGATTTCACGCGATTCTGTGTTGCATCGTTGTTTTGGTACAGGGCGTCCGTCATGATCAAAATTTCTGTGTAACTTTGTTAATGCTCGTCTGTATAATCTTTAGGTTGCTTCTTAGTAATAAGTTCCCACAGTCCCACCGTGCCAGGATACCTGGTCCAGCTGTTCTTCTCGCCCAAATTGATTTTCACGTCGTCGCCCTCGAACGTGACTTTTGACTTTCCAATCTTCCGAACCACACCTTCGTTATGTTCCATGGTCGGGTACAATCCGAATAACTCGCCAACGGACCCAGCTCGACTAGCTTGTCCGAAGAGGTACTGCCTAGGGCCTGACGTCTCGGAGCCGGAGCAAGTTCGAACGGAGCTAGTATGAATTCTGGATATCGGTGTAGGTATGGTAAAATTTCGAGCAAGAAGTGGCACAAGCTCGTTGATTAACTCTTTGTTTTGCTCGGTGACATCTTTGATTTCTTAAGCAAGTCCACTGATGGCATCGATGATAGGTTGGTCCTGACGCTTTTTCTCTTCGTAAATTCCGCGATTCTCGGATTTCCAACCCTTAAACCGTTTTGTCAGGTAGCTACGCAGCTTCAGGTTGTCGTCTGCAAGTTTGCGTTTCATTTTTTTTTGTATATAGTTATTTATAATAGGTCAAGACGTTTCTTGTAACGCTGCAACGTTTGGAAAATTATTAATTTTGTTTCTGTATTTTCCATTATTAGGTTTCCTCGTCATGACTATTGTGACAAATCCGAAATCATCTTGGTTCCAGCACGAAGAGCAAAATTTGGAAAACTGATTGTAGTTTATGTCCCCACCTACATAATCATCGTAAGCGTGTTTTAAATTGGTGTAGTCTTGACGAAACAAACAAATAAAATTAGCATTGTCTCTAAGTAGCTGCTTGGGGATTTTGGAAAAAGTCTGAGCAAGATAGAAGCAGTCCATGCCTCTGTGCCGACCCCAATTAAAAAAATTGCGAATTTCGTTCTGGTTCTCCAGGATCACATCGTCAAAAACCACCACCGAATTTTCGAGACAGCAGTCTAGTGGTATCACTTCAGAAGCAAATATAGCTATGCCTAGCCCCTCGTACAGTTTCGACAGCTGGCGATACTTCGATTGCTCCAAACTTTTGGAGAAAACATACAGGTGCCTGTTCTTCCAGATTAACCAGTTGAGTGCAACAATAAAATTATCAATAAGTAACGTTGTTTTTCCACATCCAGAAGGTCCAACAATGTGGCAGCGAATGTTGTCGGGTAGAAGCTCGCCATTTTTCCTATCCTGACGTTCCGATGGAAAATCTGGCAGTCGTCGTACCACATCCCAAGCACCCGTTACAAAATCACCTCGTTTGCGTCGATCCAAGTTTTTTCCTCGAGTCCCAGCCATTTCACCAACAGTTTGTCACCTTTTCTACGTAATACTTTTTCAATTAGATACGTGTCGGAGTATTTTGTTTTAGAAAGTCTCTCTTCGTAAAATCTTCCTTTCAGAATTTCGTCGCGATTATCTTTTATTATATACGTGTGACGGTTTGCGGGTCAGACTCGAACTACGGTGAAAAGTCCCGTACTCCAATTTTTAGTGAAGCCTTTTTCAAACGCACGCTTAAATTTACTGATTCTCACCTGATCTCCAATTTTGTATTTCGGTTTCTTGCTTGTAAATTTGTACTTTGGACAATAAACCGTAGAAATTAAACGCTGCTCGTCAGATTTGTTGACGTCAGCTGGTTTCATGTTTATCGTGCGATGCAAACTGTGATTATAGCTGTTAACAAGTTCCGGAAGCATGTCGAGCCACTTGTAATTCCCCTGAAGCGTGAATTGTTTCCACATGCGTGTTTTCAGAGTTCGGTTGAAACGTTCCACTATGCTGGGATCCGAACCACTATATGCAAGGGAGCTTCACGTCTGCGGGAGAAATGCCTCTCGTTCCTTGAAGGCGACAGATAGGGCTCCTCAACCATATGCATAGTGTTACTCAATTATTTTTGTAAAACAATAATATGGCACAGGGAAACATATTTATTGAACGACCCTCGTATTTTGCCCTTAGAGCTTCGACTTTCATAACTAACATCTCGTCTCCTAGAACTTTATACTAATTTAATGTATCTTTACCTCTATATCAATTTCCTGCGGGGAAGACCCGGGATTATTTTCACCTTTTCAAGCCGCTCTTGGGGTTAAAGATGGCCAGTGGTGTGGCGCTGATCACATCACCCCCGCCTTCGGCCGTGATCAAGAATGTGTGGTACCCTAACTTCACACCCTCCATACGCCTTCATGGAAAGGAAAGGGGCTTCCCCGATGGCGTAGTGGTGGCGTCGTTGCCTTGAAATCAAGGGGTCTCGTGTTGGATACCCGGTGGACGCATATAGTGGTTCGGATCCCACTTTAAACTGGAGGTCCAGTCCCGATTGGCCTTACTGTCCATAAAGTGGACTTAAAACACCAAATCAACCAAGGGAGCAAACAAGCATGCACACAAGCAAAAAAGCAAAGAATCAAAGAAACAAGCAAGCAAACCAACAAAAGCACGGAAACTAACAAACAAATAAGCAAGCAAGTGATGGACACATGATAAGAGGAAGAAGAAGAATTTGTATTCTATATCATGTTATTGATTGGTTGTTATAGTAACCGTGTGTAAGATGTACGTGAATGGCTTCCATGTATTAAAGTTATGTTTAATTTGAACCTACGTATTTTGTATGTATTGTACATGTATAAATCAGAAGTCACACAACACAACAAGGCTTACAGCAAGTAAACAAGCAAGCAAACAATCAAGCAAACAACCAAACAAAGCAGAGCAACAGTTTTCCTGGAAATCAACAACGTAATGTTATAAAGTTTTATCGTTTAATAGTTTTTGTCCAATATATGGACAATTTTCATTAACAATTCCCAGGCACAGATGGAAAATTATTATACTATCTAGGTACATGTTGTTCCGAGTTAATGCATTGTAATCGTGCCCCAAATAAGCATTTTTATTACTAAGAAAAAGTACGTAATTAGAGGAAACTAGGAGCGGTATTCCTCGCAGGCGTTTGATTTAACAGCATGGAAATGGTGCTACTGGAACTTGAATTGCAAGGCAGGAAAAAAGAGAATGGAGGAGGGGTGGGTGGGCTGAAGTCCCTAATCTAGACACGAAGGAATCTTAATTGATTCAGCTGTGATTGCGATGACTTACCCGTCCACGAGAGGAACTTCGCGCAGGATCCTTTTCACCACTTCCAGTCTGGCCTCCAGCGCTGAAGACCCCCTGTGCTGGAAATCAATTGAAATTCCAATAACTGAGCACATGACTACGACGAGAACTAGAATTCCAGGAAGAAGGAGCAGCTTATTTAGCTCCATGTCCGGCCCTGGAAAGAACAAGAGACATGTCTGAAGGAATTGCTGTTGCGTCTTATTTTCAAGATCTAGAAGCGAAATAACTTTTGTTAAGCCTAGCTTACTCGAGGGGGGGTTGGGGGGAGAGGGCTGTCAGACTCACCATCTCGATTTTATCGATTTTTCACCCCTGACATTTTTTTATTAAAAAATGTAATAAATGGGGCGCACACTTAATGCACACCGTAGTAAACACCATTGGCTACTGACGTTGCGATAAATGTTGTCGTTCTTAGGTTAGACAGACTAGCTTTAGAGCACTTTACATAAGTAATACCTTTTTGGTCAAGGCCAGAAAAACTGCGGTGTATTTATTCCAAGAAAACTAAACCTAAGAGAGAAGAATTTTTACGCTGATGCCAGTAGACGACGTTGTTCAATACGGTGTGCTACAAGTGAGATCCTCAACTTGACTACTATATTTCGGAAACCCAATTGACTGTCCAATTGTCGGCTGGTGGGAAGAAAAATAATCTTGCCAATTTAAAATTGGGAATCATAATTAAAATATAATAAGCTTTTCAGGCACAGATATTCAGCAAAAGTATGTTATTTTTCGGGATTTGGCTCTTTGGCCCTTTATTTCTTTTCGAAGGAGTTTGGATTGTCTTCACAGGTGAAAGTGGACGTATACTATATATTTAACACTTTAATATCTTAAGACCAAATGTTCGCGCCCGTCATCCAACAAGGAAACACTCTTCTTGTTTCGGACGCTGTTTGTAGCATTTCCAGGAAGGTTAATCATGCTGTAGTTAGGATAGGATAATACACGTAAATAAGACATTCAATTAGGTACATCGAACTGATGTATTCGTTGCATAATATAAATACTTGCAGCCAACATGCAATACAATACCTCTTACATCTCGTCGCTTCACTCCTCACAGACTATTCACACATTTTTAACTTGGCACTATTTTCCAGGGAATATTCTGGCGGCCATCTTGGCTCCAAATGTACAAGGTACTGAACACCAAACTTGTATCAAAAGTGCATTTGTTTATCTATTCTTCTTGCTTGCGGGGGGCAGCAAGGGTCTACCGGGTACGTTCTTGTCTTATCTCCATCTAGTGCCATCATTGACCTAACCAAAATTCGACTGAACCCTAATGTTGGCACAGTTCATAAATATGTGCAATGCGTCATGTCAATCACATCACTCTTGGACGTGCTTTCTAATTAAGTAAACTGTTTTAAATTCACACGAAATGGACACAGACATAGAATCAAAAATATATGCTGAACACGCTGCTGTGTGTATTACTCTTTACTTTGCAGAGAGCAGCAAATGTCTTATTCCACCAGAATTTTAGTGTTTACGAAGTCTGAAAATAGTAAATCAATCCTATTTGAAACTGAATTAAACCCACGATTGGGGTTTGCACCCATTGTAAACTTCCAACTACCTGTTAGTAGTAGGAAAATGGGGAAGCTGACTCACCCGGGCGAAAAACGCTGAAATTTTTTCAAACGCGAACAGCCCAAAAGCCAAAAACGCTGAATTTTTTTCAAACGCGAAAAGCCCAAAAGCGAAAAACGCTGAAATTTTTTCAAACGCGAACAGTCCAAAATAACAATTCTCTTTCACGGTTTTTCCAAACAACCCCAAAAACGCTGAAATTTTTTCAAACGCGAACAGCCCAAAATAACAACCCCCTTTCACGGTTTTTCCAAACCTAACGCTGGTAACTGTCAGCGTGCCAACTCTGCGTAGCCGTTTACGCTGTATATTTTAAGGTCGTTCACGGTGTACGTTAACCTCACTGTCAGCGTTGCCAACTCAGCGTAGCCGTTTACGCTGTATATTACAAGAGTTCACGGTGTACGTTAACCTTCACCACAATATTTTACGAGTTAAACTAACCTAGTGAGTTGGCAACATTTATTCTATCAAGCACGAACTAACCTAACCTCTCCCAATGGCGAATGGCTCTGATTGGTCAGGTCACCTCAGACAGCGTGCCCCCTCCGAACATTTCATGGCGCGTCTTTTGTGATCAATTTTGTGCGCGTGAGCCTCGAAGTCTTTTGTGAGTCCGTATATTTCATATTTTTATGCTGTACAACACAAAAGTGAAAATAAAATTTCAATATTGTTTCTAGCGATGATAAGTGGCTCTTTAACCGAGAAAAAAAAAACGCTTTTTTGCTTGGTGTTACTGTTGTTTGAGCCGCAAGCTAAATTTAACTAACAAAATCAAAACGAGCGCTCTTCAGGGGGGGGGGTATGCTTTCGAAAACAAAGAAACAATACAAATTCCAGAATTTCCTCTATCAATGATCGATCATCTTTTCACCGTTCGGGCGGCTCTGTTCTGGTTAATTAAGCAAGGGAAAAAAGGGCGTTGGCTTCGAAAGAAAATCTTTACCAGTAAAAATATCTACGAGACCTTTTCTCGAAGCAAGAAGAGGAAAAATTAATAAAATAGTCTGAGCAGTGGAAAAGAAAGAAATGCTCTATAACATGCCAACCAACGTGTTCGGCTACAACAGGAGGAAACCCGGGACGCTTCCCAAGTACGTCAAGATATCCAGCGAAGAGGTCAGAGAAAATTTCAGCGTTTTTCGCTTTTGGGCTGTTCGCGTTTGAAAAAAATTTCAGCGTTTTTGGGGTTGTTTGGAAAAACCGTGAAAGGGGGTTGTTATTTTGGACTGTTCGCGTTTGAAAAAAATTCAGCGTTTTTCGCTTTTGGGCTGTTCGCGTTTGAAAAAAATTTCAGCGTTTTTGGGGTTGTTTGGAAAAACCGTGAAAGGGGGTTGTTATTTTGGACTGTTCGCGTTTGAAAAAAATTCAGAGATTTTCGCTTTTGGGCTGTTCGCGTTTGGAAAAATTTCAGTTTTTCGCTTTTGAGCTGTTCGCGTTTGGAAAAATTTCAGCGTTTTTCGCCCGGGTGAGTCAGCTTCCCCATTTTCCTACTACTCCTGTTCACACCTCTTCTGACCAAACTTTATCTTTGCTCAATGACGGGATATTGCGTCATTGCGTGATTCGTCAGTCCTGTGCCAGTGAGTAGAATAAATAAGTTTTACATTTTTATGGTATCGACAACTCTATCAGAATCGTCTTTTCTTTATTTTTATTTTTTGGTTATTTTATATCTCTTTTCTGCCAATGTTTGCTTATCATTAACAAGAGAATGAGATGCAATTGATGAAGACATACTTACAAAAATAGTCCATGTCCAGACCAGAACTAAAACACCGGATTGATATATCAAAGGTCAAACACTTCATGCGATCTGTCTAATTAAATTGATTTGATTGCTCTAGTTTTTTTAACTTTGCTTTTCTGCTCCTTTCGGTTATTAGCGAAGATGAGGATGAGTGATTATATCGATGAAGTTATATTCATAAAGAAAAGTCATACCCACGGCGGGATTTGAACCTGAAACCCCTGGCGTCGTTAACCATTCCGCCACGGAGGTCGGCAGTCGTAATAAAGAAATCGTGTTCGGACTCTTGAGACGTTCAAATAAGGAACTCTTGTAACAGTAGAAGTAGACGAGAAGTTAACACGTTAGTAGCAAAAAGTTACCATACTGGGTAATTTACAATCTAAACAGACAAGAAAAAAATTACTTAAAGTAAAACTAATATAAACGTTCATATTTTTTAAATGTTTTTTTTAAATTCAGAATATTAGTTAATAAATTAATTTGCATGCAATAAGTAATAAAGTTAAATGAATAAATTTGTGCACACGAGTTATTTCCGTGACAAACGGTACTGTGAGACTGTACGTGAAGGTAAAGGTAAAAAGGTAAAGTGTTCCCCTGTGCATAGCACCACGCCATGAAGGCGTATAGAGGGTGTGAGGGTAACTCCCACACTTTCTTGATCCGGTCGTGAGTGGGGGTGATGTGATCAGCATCACGCCCTTGACCGCCTTTACCCCCCAGGGTTTCCTCCAGGTACCCATGTTATTCGACGCTGGGTGGGCGCCGGGGCCGCTTCCAAAAGTTCCCGGATTTGAACCGGCCGGGGATCGAACCCGGGACCTTTAGCATTGTAGTCAGACGCGTTACCGACTGAGCCACCGCGGCCACCCAGATTCAGTCATTTGTGAATATGATTACATACATACGTCAGGCACCGTAGCCGTGCGGTAAGCTTTGAGGTCATGCTACGCAGTTCGAGTCTCCTGGGGAAAGCGTAACAACTTTTAGGCCTGTGTATGGGACCGGTCGGTGGTCACCCACCATCGAGAGGAAACTAGGGAGCCACGAATGAGTAGCATAATCCGGTCATGGAAACCTACAACAACGACTGGGGGTGTGTCGTACTGACCACACGTCACCCTGTCACTGGTTGAACAATCTCCTACCTCTGATGAGGCACGTGGGAGTAAGGCCTGCAGTCGGTAGGTAGGCCTGGCCCTTACGGGTAATTGAGACGTGTTATTACTATTATTAATAACTAACTAACTCTAACTAACTAACTCTCTAGCCTTCTTAAACCCGAAGGTTCATGGCTGCAGCAACACAGGCCTTCCATCTTTCCCTATCTTGAGCAAGATCTATATACTCTTTTCCATCCCTACCGATTTCCCTTAGGTCCATCTCAACGTTGTCCCTCCATCTTCGTCTTGGCCTTCCTATAGGTCTCTTACCATCAGGTTTCCCAACAAGAATCCTGTAAACTCCTCTTTCCTCTCCCATTCGTACCACATGGCCTGCCCACCTAAGTCTTCTTGATTTAATTATTCTAATAATATCTGGACATGAGTACAAATTATGTAGTTCTAAATTATGTAACCTTCTCCACTCACCTGTCTCCTCGTCCCTTTTAGGTCCAAAGATTTTCCTAAAGATCTTATTTTCAAATACTCTCAATTTATGTTCCTCTTTCAATGTAAGAGACCAAGTATCACACCCATATAATACTACAGGCAAAATTACTGTTTTGTATATTTTAACTTTTAGTTTCTTAGATATTAAACGAGAAGACAAAAGTTTATGAAGAGAGAAGTAACATGCATTTCCTGAATTAAGCCTACTTTTTATTTCCTCTTTAATATAATTTTCATTTGTTAATATTACTCCTAAGTATTTGAATTTGGAAACTGGTTCAAACGAGTTGTTATCAATAATTAGATTTTGATTATTACCTAACACTTGGTTTCGGCCTGTAAGCATATATTTAGTTTTCTCTTTGTAAACTTCCAAACCTATCTCTCTAGCAGTTTTGAAAAATATTTTAGCATTATTCTTAATTGTATTCACATCATCCCCCAGTAAGTCTACATCATCTGCATATGCTAACAACTGAGTCACACCATTTAATTTTAGTCCTTCTTCAGTTTCTTTTACCTTCCTTACAGCATATTCTAAGGCAAAATTAAAGAGCAATGGAGCTAATGCATCTCCTTGTTTTAACCCATCATGAATTGTAAATTTGTCAGACATATTATTACCCACACGAATTTTACTTTCTGTTTCACTGGTGCATATTTTTATCATACTAACAAGTTTCTTAGGTATTCCAAACTCTACTAATATAATTATTATTAATATTATTATTATTAATATTATTATTATTACTTACGTATATATATATATATATATATATACACACAAATACTAACCAGGGGTGACGATTGGATAGAGGGGGGTGTTTTTGAACTGGGTCATGCTCCACATGCTCAAACAAATTTAGAAAATGTTCATTGGTAAAAACGCAACAATGAATTTAGAATGGAATACAAGTACCAGACACGTGCCTAATCATTATAAATAATATCAAATCTCAACGTATAGTTTATATGGAAGCGTTAGTGCCAAAGATTGCTATGATTGCTTTGTTTGCCGTATCACAACACTAGAGGTCCTGTGCCATTTAGCGACTGCAGGTAACATCAACATCATAATGTATCCACATTTCATTTCATAACACTGTATTTCGGTTTTTATTTCATTTTGTCATTATTGTTTATGACTAATGAGTATCTCTATTGGTATATTGACTGCCTGTGTCTATTGTTATATTTTTTTAAAAATGTACCTACCCACGCTAAGTACCACATAATTTCTTCAAGCTTGCATCCAACTTGCCATATCAAGCTTGCTATCGTAAGCTTTCCGCAAGCTTGTGTGCTCTCTGGGTATTCCTTGGAGATTTGTGATGCTATAAGCGAGCATTGGCCCGTTACTTGCATGCAGTGTATTGTAGCATTTCTGATTCTAAGGTTACAAAACGTTTCAATCGCTAATAATAGCAAATAACAATAAGCTCACCAACAATAAAGACAGTCACAAGCTTCTGATTCACTCAGGTCTCAGGCGTAAAGCACACGAACAGGAAATGATATGTATAGCTACTGTCTATGCTAAAAGTATATACAGGGTGTCATTTTTATGGCGCCCACGGACAACAGATTCGTATAGAGGACATCAAAACAAACAACTTTTCTCAGTAACATTTTTCTCGTTGGTGCGTCGATTCGACGCTACAACCATTCAAGAAAGACCGTTTTGCCGCCTGGATTCTGGCAACCCAACACAACATTTGATCGTATCTGTGACGTCATTTCCTGAGGCGAAACAGCACACGGCAGTGTTGCAAGGAAAGCACACATTTTGTGAAAATTGACAAACTACCAACCACATGATTAGCTGTAAAACGAAGGGAGAAACGCGTCCAGTAAACCGAACATCATAACCTATCAGCCAGAAGATCAGCAGTCACCTCAGGGGAAGGGGGAAGTGAACCATCCATAAAAGAAATGGTAAAAAACGTATTCAAAATGAAGTGTCAATATCGGATTTTGTCTCAGCCTACATGTCAAATATCAACAATAATAGGCTTACATTTTATTGGACTTACAACTTACATGTGGCTGTTTACGCCACATTTTGTCATCTGTTCAGTGTGTCACAGACAACTAGTATCAGAAGGACGAAGCGGATAGACTAAATTGTAGATGCCAACTTGCTAACTAGATTTGCAAATATTCGACATGTAAGCTGAGACAAAGTTCGATGTGACCACTTCCACTTCAATTCTATTTTCTTCCTACCATTTTTCTAATCGTTTGTTTACTTCCTGTTAGGTTACAGAACGTGTTTTCTCGTTTTGCTTTACGTTACATAATGTGGCTGATTGTAGCTATGTAATTTTTCGCAGAATATGAGTGTTCCTGACAACCCTAGAACGCATAGCTTCACAACGGGATATGATGTCACAAATGCAATAAAATGTCGTGTGTGGTTTCCAGCATTCAGGTGGCAAAACTGGCTTTTTTGAACGACTGTAGCGCCGAAATGATGCACCAACGAGAAAAATGTTACTGAGAAACGTTGTTTGTTTTGATGTCCTCTATACGTTTCCGTGGTTCGTGGGCGTCATTAAAATGACACCCT